>NW_027153052.1:14285-14621 GCF_002600585.1 Cystoisospora suis
ATAGATTAAAGATAGATCGAGAGATGGATTAACGATAGATAGATAGATTAAAGATAGATCGATAGATAGATAGATAGATAGATTAAAGATAGATAGATAGATAGATTAAAGATAGATAGATAGATAGATAGATTAAAGATAGATAGATAGATTAAAGATAGATAGATTAAAGATAGATAGATAGATAGATAGATTAAAGATAGATAGATTAAAGATAGATTGATGATAGATAGATAGATAGATAGAAGATAGATAGATAAAGGATAGATAGATAGATAAAGGATAGATAGATAGATAAAGGATAGATAGATAGATAAAGGATAGATAGATAGATTA
>NW_027153053.1:0-297 GCF_002600585.1 Cystoisospora suis
GGAAAGTTCACCGGGGTTCCTTGACCTGTGCACGACCTCCCTCTACCGCTATCTCGGCGACTGTTGCCTCCTCCGCGTATGGGACCATTCCGTCCCCTTGCGAAACGTCTTGCTACGGAGTGCGGTCTCGATACCCCAGGCGGTCCTATGTCCCGACGCGCCTCGTTCTGTCCCTGCGGGGCCTCTACAGAGTTGTCCTCGCTTGCTGTACTCGAACCTTCGACTGAAAAACGCTCCCCTCTCGAAGATCTCTCCTCCCGCCGATCTGGGCTCATGGGCCGCACCCGAGGGCGACCT
>NW_027153054.1:0-289 GCF_002600585.1 Cystoisospora suis
CGCGAACTTAAGCGCGCTAAAGTGTATAAATACAGGTGCTCAGGAGAACAGAAACGCTAGTGTGAAAAAGAACAATGCGAAGCAAAATGAACAGCCGGAAGGTGTGGCTGAAGACCACAAACCTACCGTGCGACGGAGAAGCAAAGGCTTTACGTGATAGGCATCGTGGTCCTTTTAAAATTTTACGTATGATCGGCAATTGTGCCGCTTTTTTGGAGTTGCCTGCATCTTTTTTAGTGCATCCCGTGTTTCATGTGTCGCTTCTATCACCCGTGCATGAGGAACCTCC
>NW_027153055.1:0-336 GCF_002600585.1 Cystoisospora suis
CCATGTGTGAGAGATGAGAACGAGCCACGTGTGAGAGATGAGAACGAGCCATGTGTGAGAGAGGAAAACGAACCACGTGTGAGAGAGAAAAACAAGCCATATGGGAGACAGGAAAACGAGCCATGCGTGAGAGAGGAAAACGAGTCATGTGTGAGAGAGGAAAACGAGCCAGGTGCGAGAGAGGAAAACGAGCCAGGTGTGAGAGAGGAAAACGAGCCAAGTGTGAGAGAGGAAAACGAGCCAGGTGTGAGAGAGGAAAACGAGCTAGCTGCGAGAGAGAATGCTGAGACAACCGAGAGAGAAAGTGTTGGCCCAACTAAGAGAGGATGGGTCAAG
>NW_027153056.1:0-6179 GCF_002600585.1 Cystoisospora suis
CGCCTTCCCGGTACCGTAACGTCTCTTACGGCACCGAGCGTCCCAGAACCTCTGCACGCTACAGAGCTTACGATTGTGGGCAGTAGTCTTGGCTACCTATCACACCGTTACTGCAACAGCTCACCGGCTGACTATTAGCGGAGTGAGCACTGCAGGCTCTGGCGGGCATATCACGTACCAGGGCAACTCCGTGATGCCTGTGACGCGGCGTCGCTTGACGTGTCCCGCCGTGCTCCGTACTGGCAGCTGCAGTGGCCATCGGAGCAGGCTTTAAAGACTCTGGCCGTTGGCTCTTGCCCGCGAAAAAAGCTTATGGGTTGTGGCGCGACGCTGCAGGAGAAGAAAGTGGAGGCGGCGGTAACTTGCTGTAAACCTCGTCGGAGTTGAGCGGGGCTCTCAGCTGCTTCGTGTAATGTCGGCGCTCCGGCTCTGCGCGAGCTTCGCTGTGTGTCGCGCCTCGGGGCATGAAGACGCCGCGAGAAGTGTGTTAGTGGGGTCGGAGCGCCGTCCGTCATTGGACCATACGTTGGGACAGAAACTGAAAAAGAGAACTATAAATAACTTCTTTGTGCCCACGCATCGGCCGTTTCACGTGGTGCGCTGCTGGCACTCGAGCGCCGAGCTGGAATGCCTTCACAGTACACTGTGCCCGCGTGCGCAGTCTGCTGCCCCACCTATACCAAGCTGCCCGGGTTTGAGTCAGTGCCCTCATGGTATGCTAGACGTCTGGTGCTCTCCTTTTGCTGTATGCTCCCCCAAACGGACCTGCGTTGCTCTCAGCTGTGCTCGATATGCGGTTACGACTGCTGTTCACCTATGAGACACGTTAGCTCGCTTACGAGACGCATGTTGATTTTCGGGCAGCCCTGAGGTGCCCTGCATGCGCGCGTTGTCGGCACAGCGCCGCAGTCCACTGAAGACTTTCCTCCAGAGCGGATTGCCCTCAGCGGGTACATGGTGGGTGACTCGGATTTTCGTTTTTTGGGCCCTGGACGGTTTTCGTGGCTTGTTGTCAGGCAAAGAAGGCACCTTTCGGTTTGGATCAGCGGCCCGGCTACCAGCCTTTTGTCCAAGCGCGGCTAGTCAAAGGGGACGACATGCCCACTCCCCAATGAAGAAAGTTCCGTATTGACGGTGAAGCACGATGATATCCGCTTTATCTTTCGTCCATGCGTCGCTCTTCTTCGCTGTCACTTGCTCCTTGGTGGTAAGCGACTTCTGAGGAGATATTCTGCTCTCTCTGTTTTCGTTGTTGCAAGAGCCTAAGCTCAGTCTCAATTTTTCTTCTCGCTAGCGACTTCTTGGTGTGTTGTTTGTGTCTCACGTGCGGAGTTTCCCACCTGGTACTTTTTCCGGACACCGTGTGATTTCTCCTGGTCCTTAGCGGTCCCAGAACGCCGGTAGGTAGCGGTAATACAGTCCATGTTGCTGTGGGTCGGTATAAGTACAGGCAATGGGGGACAGGCTGCGTTCAAGCGGTTAGCTGCGGCGGGCACGAACTCAATTTCTGGCAACACAGAACCCAGCACTTCAGCTCTCTTGTTGCTATTGGGGGCGAGCCGTTTTTGTCACCTTCTTCGTTCCAGATCTGTATTGTCATGGCCTACGTGACGATCGTTTTTCTTCCATGCACTAAAAGGAGCAAGAAGAGGCGCTTACCCCGAGGAGCTGGGGGGCTTAAATGTGGAGTTCCTCGTCGCTCCAAGGTTTCGGCGCCTGAACCAGAAACCGCCGTGGGAGGTGCAATAGAGTGCTGCGTGTCGGTCACCTCACGTTTGGACTGAAAAATAGTCATCGAGACACGGCTTTCAAGGAAGAGGAGCCCATGCACCACCCAAGACGACGAGCTGAAGTGATACTCGAGGGTAGCTCATGCTTGCATGGACGAGACTGCGTAAAACAGGGATAACATGGCTGGGTGTGGTCCCCCGCCGGCCGAGATGCGTGCCTTTCATCCCGTGGCCTAGCAAGTAGTCTAAAAATCCACGGCTGGGCGGGGATTCTTTCAGCGTTCCCCTTTCACCCGCCGGTCATGCGCTGGAAAGGCTTTTCGCATGGACGACGCACGAGTCGGATTCGGGTCTGGCAAACAAGAGCCGCTCTAACAGATCTGCCAAAGGGCATTCCGGCTCATTGCGTACCCACTGCGCTCATACAGCGGCGCGTCGGCTTTGCACGGCAGATCCCAGCTGCAGAACAGCAGGGCCTCTTAGCTGCGATGTTTATCAAGCTTTTTCTCCGACCCAATGCCCTCGACGCGGTTTTCCCACTGTGCAACAGGCCGTCCGCACACGGGACTTAAGCGCAGTGGCAATACAGTCTTCACTTTTCGGAGCTCCGCTGGCGTGTGACGCCCCTCGTGGGGACAGGGTGTGGTATCTATGCCATGTCCTCACTGGCCTGGAATACACAACGGTGGGCTCGAGAGATGAGGGGCGTCGATGTCTCTACCGCAAGGAGGCCTCAAGTTCGTCAGCGGGGGGCTGCAGGTCTAGAGCGAGGTGGATCGTACGGAATGTCCAGCAAGTAGTGGATGGTTTGAGTAACGCGGTAGTCTGACGTTACAACGCAGTGAGTCTGGAGTCGGCTCCAACCCGAGCAGTCAAACCTGAACTAGGTTTTGGAAGCAGTATGTTTTTCGTGGCGGACGCAACCCGATCTTGCGCCGTGGCTATCCCGCACCCGTCCATTTGTACCATCTCTACTTTGACATACCTGCCCTTAGCGCAGTTTCTCGTCTGCGTGGAAACGTCAATGCGCACTTTCCCTAAGTGAGAGTGTGGATGTTACAGGGGGACTTCACGAGCCACACAGCGGCAGGAGATACGAGACCAGAGTTGTGCGTCTGAGGCTGTCAGGTGCATGCAGAAGTCGATTCTAGGTGAAGCAAGATATGTTCTTCGGCACCACAAGATTCACGACAAAACTGAGTGCCTGTTTCTTTTTTCAACCGCAAGAAGGTGATCTTCTGGTACGAAGTACTTAGCTGGCTCGGTTCTGCTGGAAGTAACTATGCTACTCGAAAAGAAGCATGGGCAACTTCTCTTTGTACACCGTCGGGCGTGCTGCAGACTAGATTTGGATCGTCTTCTAGTTGTAACTATGCTACTCGAAAAGAAGCATGGGCAACTTCTCTTTGTACACCGTCGGGCGTGCTGCAGACTAGATTTGGATCGTCTTCTAGTTGCAGTGTCACCTGCTGCCTCCAGCCGTGCCGTGCCCCAGTAACAGCTGTGATTTCCGCCAGCGTACAGCACCTAGGCGGACAAGGAAACAAAATCACAGCTGGGCAAGCAGAAGATTTCAAACCCTAAAAGATTTTATTTCACTCCTTGGCACCACACTCAAAAAGCCCTCCGGAAAACCTTTTCTATAAAGACCCATGTTCTGTCGGGTTCCTTCGGTGATTCTGCATGAAGCCCTCACAGTCCGAAAGCACACCACTTCTACAGGCCGCAAAAAGTGTTCCCGTCCACAGTCGAAACGCGAATCGTTTTTGACCTCCGGCTCACAGACGGCCGCACATGGCAAGGACGCGCCCGCAGTAAAAATGCGCGTCCACTGACATTGTAAAAAACAAACTCACACACCCTGGACGCCGGGGACTCCTCCAACCGGCATACAGAAATTGCCCTCCAGCGTGACGATGATTGGTAGCCACAAAAGACGCTAAAAGTCACTGGAGAACAGCTGTGCGTCAAACCAGCTTGGGATACGTGCACCACGACTCAAGCTCTTTGCAGACGTGCATTTGGTGTAGGTGCCGCTTTACTGCAACAAACCTCCCGTTTCATTTGCTTCCACTCCATGAACTGTGGAAAACTTGAAACAACACGCAAGCAGCCACTGGTTAGCATGTCGTGCCAGTGTCGTCAGACACTATCACTGTCATGCAGTCACATCCATCTACCTTGCCCCGACACATGGTCATTGAATCACACTGACAGCGGCCACTCACCTTCGTACGAAATAACGGGGTTCCAGCCAGCATGGTTCTAAAAACCTGAGCTTAGGTCACACGTCCGTGTCACTCGTTCGCAGGCAAGCCCGCAGCTGAGGAGAGCCCCCCGAGAGCTGCGTTCTTACGTGTTACAACTACACGCGAGACGCAACGTGCAACGACAAAGAGACGTACGCTTCACACTTTCGCCGCCCCGCCTTCACCGGTAGTGAACTCAACAGAACAGCTGTGTCCGGATCGCTGGTCCGGGTACAGACTCACTGGAAGGGCAGCTCGCCACCGGGAAAAGTTTTGCGCCAAACCTGGACGCACCCACTAAATTTTTGACGCATCCGCTCCTGGGTCGTCCACGTCGTCACTGCGAAACGTCAATTAGTCGCCACGGAGACAAAGACATGGCAGAGGTTTGATTACCTCTTGCCACAGCCAACTTAGGTGCTTCTTTAACTGTTTAGGCAAATCCACGAGAACGGCTAATCCACACCAAGCGATTCAACGCTTGGCCTGAAGCACGAAAGAAAGCATCGGGCTGGGGGGGAGTCTCCCCGGCGTCCAACGAGAGATTCATGAATGCTATCTACAGCGTTTTTGTGCATATCAAGGTAGTATATTATTGCCATCACCGTAAACGCTGCCGCGCGCCTCCGGGCTACACTCTCCTCGAATTCCATTCGGTGCTCCACCAAACATGTCGACAAAGTAATGGTCAGGTGACTGAACGCCGTCTCGACATTATCTCGGCACCGCTCGTGAACCTGAATGACACACGCAGCGGCATGACATCTAGGAGACAATGAATAAACTTCACATGTGCAGGCTAAGTTCCACACTGTGTGACTAACAAAAAGCGTCGTGACCAGTGAAGCAACAAAAGCAGTATTTGGTTGTTCCAAAGAAAGCAGTCTGTCTGCCGTGGAGGTCTAAACAAAGGAGTTCTGCAAGTCGACCAAAAACTCCGATAAACTACTGACGATGATTCAGAACACACCGCGCCGGTACCTCACCAGAGACTCCACGACCTCCATGGTGGTAGTCTTCTAGCCAGTCCCAAGCGGCTCAAACAGGAACCTTATTTAACACGGCCACCTGACCTCGATAGCGCTCTGAAACTAAACAATTGTAGGCGCTACAGTCACTAGGGGGCAACTGAAGTGGCTGCACACAGCTGCGTACGGCCACAGGTGCTCGGAGGCTCCGCTCTCTGACTTCGCCGCTCGGCTCCGGTACGGATCGCTCTGGAAAACTTGGAAAACATCACAATACTCTATACAGAAGGGAAGCTCCAGACTTGCAGCTTACGGCGTCCGGTAACTCAGGTGAGATTTTCTTGTGGCCCCTGGCGAAGCAAAAATGAGACATGATTCGGTCTACTGTCGTCGGCACAAGAACTCTGAGTTCCATTGCCACAGCCTCAGAGAGCCGTTGAAGAGCATAGACGGCAGCGGCCATCTCCTCGCGCAACTTGGGGCCTGACGCAAGCAGAGAAAAAAAACCATACCAGCCGGCATCCCAGATGAAACGATTGATCGCCACACTCCAGCATCTGGTGAAAGATGATAGCGTTTTCGTGACATCTGTGGGATCAGGTTACAAACCGAGACAGAGCACTGAAGTTGACTTGCCTGACTTTGTTCTGAAGAGCTCTGTCACCGCAACGGCATTGCCCTCCTTGAGCACATACAAGCTCCCTTTACGCTTCGCACCAAAGCCCCTCTTTGGCTTAGTCTCTCCCGGGCCGTGGACCATCACGACAGTTGTCTCCGATCCCGGCTCGGGTATATGTGCGGTCTGAACATTCTCGCTGCCGTTGACTTCCAGCGCACCTGTTCCGGCCGGCGATACGCCTTGTCCTTTCTGGTGCTCTGATCCTTCTGCATCCTCTTCTGGTTTGACGTCCCCCTCCTGCTGCCGAGACCCCACTGCGCCCTCAGGTCGACCGATGGCTCGGGCGTTCCCCACTGGCGTTTGTGGATCGTGGTCGAAGTCGACGACGTCACTGAACCTGAATGTCCGATCATCGAGGCCATACCCCTCAGTCATGAAATCTTTGAGCAGCTCACACATATCTTCTACCCGCTTTCGTATGCTGCCTACTGTCAAATACACTTCCTCCAGAACCGCATTTGTTCGCCAGGGGAAGGAAGACAGCTGACTGCACCCTTCCTTGTAGAACCGTTGACCGGCTTCCAGCGTGTCCGCAGCGCGGCCTCGGACTATG
>NW_027153056.1:6192-14571 GCF_002600585.1 Cystoisospora suis
ACCACAGGAACAGAAACAGAATGGGACATATGCATTTTCTGTGTCAACGCTGGTAACGCCATACACGAGGACGACCACGGACTTGCTTCGGCTCCCTCATCAGGGTGAGACGAAATCACCATTCAAAAGCATGTCGCGGGCTCAACAAGTCGTCTACACTTCTGCGCGCCCTACAGAGAATACCGCTACTGAGTTGCCCCGGCAAATGCATGCCGAATACTGTTTCACCACAGCGCAAGAGCTGTCCAACACGGCAGAAACGTGGTGCCGCGCGGGAAGTACCCTTGATCAAAAAAAAAAAAGTCACGAGCCCTCCCAGCTACTTGTCACTAGAAGTCAACTTGATCACACTCACTGTCTGAAACAACGCAGACTTACTCGCTGGTGTGCTCAAGGAAACTCTCCGACTCGTTTGCTGCATTGCCTCCTGTGTCCTGCAGTCTTGCCTTCTCTTGTCCCGCTTCGCCGGACACGCCAGTATGCGACGCAGCCGCCGCCACTAGCGCCTCTCCCGAGCCAGCCTGACTAGTCCCCTTGGTGCCGGAACCTTTGCCCGAAGTCTTCTGGCTTGCCGCTGCGGAGTGGTGTGACTCGGAGCTGGAACTGTTCCGGGCTGCGACCTGGCTCGGCGACCCCGACCCCGTCCCCTGATCGGATGCATCTAACAGGTACTTGACTGCTCTGCCAATGGCCAAAGAGCAACTTTCAAGGGATTCGCCGTAACGCTCTGAAGCCGCATTGTTACCACTGCAGACTGGAGGAATGTGCGCAACTATAAGGGCCAGCAATATGCCAATAGCGTTTGAAACGATCCGGGTTACGACTAAATAGTCACGCGAACCTGCAGTCGAAAAGAACAAAGTATCGAAGCAAAACAGCATGTGTCCGCAGCTGTTCGGGCGGAGGAAGTCCAGTTTACCCCGGTCCTCCGCAAACGCACAAGCACCCGGAGCGTGAACCAGCGACGGCGTCCCCCTCAAAGGCAATGGCAGCACTACTGCTGCTTCCGGTGGGTCCCAAAACTTGCAAGCACGAAGCAGAAGTCCTGAATCGCAAGTCTCGGGCCGCGACTGTTCCGCAGAACCAGTGAAACTTGCCTCGAAAAAAGCTACGGGTGCAGCAGCCTGACCAGAGCAATGAGCGATGCTGGCACCTACTACACTTCGGCCGGAATAAGATCAGTGGATCAGTGTGACTCGCTAGTCCAGTACATAGTTCAGGACCGTTGCTTCCTCCGATGTGATGCCACATTCTCTGACTGTGCCCCGAGTGACTGTGCTGATCATCGAAAACTGACCCAAACCTCTTCTCACCTGTGAGACCTCCGAGTTCTTCGAAAGCCAGACCAACTACAAGGACGTGGGTGTACGTGAAAACCATTCCTGCGTAGCCCCAGACGGCGTGGAAGCCATAATTAGGATTCTTGCAATCGGCCATGATAAACACATCCAGAAAAAGGAGACAGCAGCTGAAGCACACGATCTTCGCAATGCTGTGACCACAAGCATACATGACGAGACATGCGGTAGCGGAGCCGAACACTATTCCCACGAGACGGTTCATTCCGCGGAAAACCGTTCCGTTGTATGTTGTCTGCAGACACGTCAAGAATCCCAGCATTATCCATGGAACAGTCCGAGTGGTGATGCCTTGGGTGCTGTAGTCCAGGATCATCGGCGACGAAGTCAGTTCCTGCCCTTGAAAAAAACACGCAAAGAGAACGCCCGCACCCGTCTCAGGCGTTGCTGTAGACCCCAGAAAGAGTCGACTTCGGCTACTAAACACAAGCAGCCTCACTCGAAAAAAGCCCGCAAGCTGCTCACATGCGAGTACTACAGTTTCTCCTTCGAGACACTGACAGCATTACCAAGAGGCACCTCGCAAATGCAGCCCTCCTCGTCGCTAACCCCCTGGGACAGGCTGAAGAACAGCGATATCCCCCTGGCTCCGCATGCTCGCGCACACCCATCGCAGACTCAAGCGTACGCAAAAATTCATGGCTTGACTCACCCCAGGTGTACTGCGAGAAATCCTTGAAGAACACCGCGAAAGAGAAGAGAAGGAGCATGGGAACAAAGAACTTGACGAGATACCAAACCTCAGGATCCCGCCACCAGGCGTTCGGGCCTCGCCAGTTCTTCCGCCAGACGAGGAACTCCCCGAGAGGCGTAATCGTCAGTCGCGCTAGATGTACAATCATAGGAAGCAACGGAAACGCTAAGTTTGTGAGCAGGTTCTTCCACGTCTTCCGTCGCTGGGCTTCATGCAGAGCCTGCACAGCTTTGGCAAGAGCAACAGGTTCCTTAAATGCCGCATGATACTTCGCCACAAGCGCCATAGACAGCGGCATGTGATCCATTGTCCGACTGACGTTCCGCGCCTCTTCCTGATCCAGAGAGGCTACCGTCTGTGGTGAATTGGATGCGTGCTTGCCTTGAACTCGGACTCTCGTTTCTTGGTGAGACACCTTTGCGTGTACCCTGGAATCCTTATTCGGAAGTCCCACCGCGGCTGCACGGAAGCTGGCCCCGCGCGCGTCTGGTAGGACGTCCTTCGCAGAGTCCGCTAGCACAGCCACAAGAGGCGTCGTTTCTCCAACTGTCTTCAAGGGGGGCTTATCAGCCTGGTATTGAGGCTCTCCTGTCGTCTGAACACCACTTGCTGGCGCAGCCTGTCCCAACAACATCGTCCTCTCGCTGGGCACATCGCGATTGCTTCCCTGCGCACTTCCAGCATCAACTGGCCGACCGACGGAATCCGAAGCTGAAACAGGCTCTGCAGGTTTCGACGTCGCCATGTCGGCGTCGTCGTGGTCAGAGATTGTGTCGGGGGGGGGTGGCGCTTGAAGCTCCTCTTCCGGACGGGAAACCCTCAAGTCTCCACGGAGAGCTTCAACGTCGTTTGACTCACCTGATAGTTGCGCTGGCAGTGCCGGCTGCTTCATAGACGTCTTCTTCGGCAGCGGGGCTCCGAGGGGACTGCGACTGCGGAAATCGTCTCCGGCTGACGTTGGGGTGCGCCCAAACTCGTAGAATACTTTGTCAGTCGCTACGTTCGCCAGCTCGCTAATTTCCTGGTGAAGGCCGGAGAGATCTAGTTCCAATTCCTTGAGGTGTAGCAGTTTCTCCTCTACCCGTTCTCGGTAGCGTCTGCGAAAAATGCGAGCTGGCTGCATCATGATAAGCTCGCCGCAAGTCTGGTACACCTCCTCAGCTTTGGCAACGATCGCCTCGATCTTGTACACAGTTGGCGTCCAAATTCCGAAATCAGCGTTGACCACACTACTCCGGACGACGTCAAATAATACTCTGCAAAGTTGCTCTACGTACGCTGCGCACTGAAGCAAGCGCTCCCGCACTTCGTCGACCTCCTTGACCACAAATGTCATCGGCCCTGCGCTAAGCAAGTATGGCTCCAAACCAGACATGAAGACCCGCTTCTTGTCCTCTGACAATCTGATCACCGACTGCTTCAAGGGAACAACCGCGTCCGAGAATTTTGCACTTGAAAACGAAATCGCCTTAAGGTAGGAAGCATTGGATGTGAGTCTCTCTGATGGTGACGATTTTGTCCCGTCTCGCCGGGCATTGTGGTGCTCCCGCGAAGAATGGCCGTGACCGGCAGCACCACTTTTGGGAGCAGTACCCCCGGTGTCGTGTGTCGCATGGTGCTCGTGTTCCGCCGCCGAAGCTCGCGAGCTAAGCAGTGACGGCGCAGGGTCCCTCGCCGGCTGCGCACTTGGAGTCGCACTGCGAGGAGCTTCTAGGCAGTGCAGTACCTCCCGTGTCGCGCGAAGACATCTACACACGTGTTCACAACAGGACTCGAATACAGCAGACGGATACAAAAGGAAGGAACTGACACTCCAGTCTAACCAAGCCTCGGTAGGCACCCAACACCACCAGTGAGTCACCGCCTTTAGCGGCCCTGGCACAGTTCTAGCCCCCGCTCCATCACCGACAACTCGTCTCCAAGCGTCAAACAAACACACGTTCTGCCTCAACACACTCCTCCTCAGCAAGCAGCCTCGGACCCCTGAAGTCCGAGTCCGCACTCAGTCGTGCCCATAGGCACACTCTCAAGCTCGTGAGTGCATACAGGCATACGGTGCCTTACAACAGATGACAACAGGATCCAAAACGAACCGAGTGAGCGTGAAGCCAGCAAAACGATCAGCACAAGCAGGAGAAACGGCTTACCCAAACAAGGCAACATCACTGAACCTCTTTTTCCTCCAGGTATGCAGCAAAGAGCTCCCATGGGACGCCAGGCGGCACTGCAACCTTACCTGTTAATGCTAATTGTGCAGTCAGCAAGATCTCTTCGGACAACGTCGCGCTGGCGATGAATCGGCGGAATTATCATGACGAGGACCCAGATTGCGTACCCCAGACAGGCGAACGCGAAAAGGTTTCGGAGGAAGCCAAGACGACCCGCTGCAGTCCAGAGAACCCTAATGAGCCACAGACCTGTTTTCACAGTGAAAACAAAGCCGCTATGTAATGATCCGCGGATGTTGCAGGGTGCGCCATTGATCCACGCTATGTCCGAGCTGATCTTTGGGATGTTCTCGAGGTTGAAATCAATATCGATGACTTTGTCTTTGGGAATCGTCTGGAGAGCAACCTTCATAAAAGTCTGAAGCACTACCAACGGGTCGAGCTTGTGGGTCAAGGGGAAGAGGGGGAGCTGCAGGTGCAGCTGTTTGTTGACCTTGAGGATAATGGCATTGACGAACAGTGGCCTAGTCAAGAAAGTGTTAATGAAGTTAGAAACAACTTCGGGATCTTCCCGCAGGTAGGAGGCAACCGCCTTTACCATAACGTCGAGCATCTTCGGAGTAGGGTTCTCTAGAAATACCTGGATTTTTCCAAATAACTCACTCGGTATCGGAATAGACAAGCCGTTGACCGCGTATGGCAATGCGATGAGCAACGCAAGAGGCATAACATACGTGAAGATGTACGACCCAATGATGGTCAGTTCCTTCTTTTTTCCCACATTCAACCCTAATGCCCACAACATGATCACACCGTACAGAACCACCGCTAAAATTTTGCCAGTTGGGTCGCCTAAGGTCATGGCAGCAATTATCGCACTTACGCAGGTGCACACGATAACGATGCAGAGCAGCCCCGCGAAAAGGAGGAGTGGAATGGTGCTGAGGAAAGGCGGCGTTAGGGCCGCGACAACCCAGTAAACAAAGGGCGCTACGTAACGAAATGAGTAATCCAGAGAAGGAATGTCTATCATTGAGAGGACATAGACAAGCGCGCCTCCAAGAGCAAGCCTGAGGCCCTTTTCGAAACGCCTACTGGCATTCGCTGCAACAGAAGACTGGGCCGGGAACACGACGTAGGTGTTCCAGTTCGAATCCTCCCCCTCTGAGAGTTTATACCGGCCACGGCCGGATTCAGCAAGGCTGGGAAGCTTCATCTTCGCAGGCTGTCTCTAAACCAAGCGTCCGGGAATGCAACGGCAAATTCGGAGTTGACAGTTAACTTGTAAAGTCGGTTCACACCGGAAATCCGCAGAAAACAGGCCCACTCGCTGACAGACGTCCCGGTGTACCTCAGGACAGCAGCAGTCCCATAAAGGTGTATGGACCTCCAGTCGAAATCTTCGCGTCCTCTCCGAGAACCCGGAGACTGTTGCGGGAGGGGGATGGACGCGGCCTCACAGCCAGCCTTCTCTACGAGAATCCCGCTCCGAAGTGACACGCATTCGCCGGCCATCTGGCAACAGCATGACGGCCGGAGAACCCCAGCACGGTGCACGAAGTGAAAGCTTGACCATCCGCAGTGGCAAAGAGTGACACACTAAAGGCGCTGCGACTCACCGGCCGGCGTGAGACTGCTTCAAGACCGCAGCTTTCGTCAAAAGAGAACAGAAACGTGACAACTGTGCAGGGTAAAAACCACCACTTCCAGTCACAAACCGCCGTGCCTCGTATCTTCCTGAATTCGTCACACACGAGCACGACTAAGACCTAAACCAACACGGCGTCAAAAGAACTCGCTCACCCCTGCCCCGCGCGCCTCATCGTGTAATCAAAGGCCGCAGAGGCATGAGAAAAAAAAAGAGCTATGCGCCGCTGTCGACCATGCGAAACAGCGGGACCTCCCCGATTGACCTTGGCCGTTTTTAGAGAAACAAAAAGCCGGACAGAGTGGACACCAAAAGCGTGGAAAAAATTTTTGCTGAGAACACGTGGGGCCTCTACTGCACGACGGAACTTGGGGCTCGACGAGCCAGTGGCCGGAGCTTGGCCTTACACCAGGCGACAACGGAAAACCTCAGAACTACGAGATCGCTGGTTCAGAACGCCTCAGGGAAAATGTCTTCAGGACGGAAAAGAGTCGCAGGAGAGAGATGTTGACACCGTCGCTTAGGACAACAGACTACCAGTTGTCAACGCTGATACACGTACACGGCAGACGGATTACCGACCACATCAAATGCGGAGCAGGAGACGAAAGCAGACATAGTCCTCTCTTCATCTGCCGCAATTCGGCCTTCAACGTAAAGAAGCACGTAGAAACTTGGCGGCGCCGTGGCAAGCGGCCAGCAGCACATGGGGTGAGGCAGCCGGGGCTGACATGCGAAGCGACGGCTACCCACCCATTGCGATCACCCCGGCAGCTTTGAACGCAGAAGCGGGCCTCCTGGCTGCAAGCTCCCACGACAGAGTGCAGTCGTGACAACACGACTCAAAAGGCAATGAGCTGCGGCTGACTTGTGTGACCAAGTTCTGCCCGTTTCGAGTCTGCTGTTTGGGAAAGTACGGCGATGCAAGCCGGCTCAGAAGTAGGGAGCTGCAGCAGCCCCGGACCTAGCAGCCCCATGTGCTCGGAAATCGTGTTCCCTTCCTAACCTCCCTCCCTGGGAAGATTTCTACGACTTTGCCCACGACCTAGCGGCCAGGCGGGCGGTGCCGAGCTGCTGTCGGCCAGTCAGCTGTCACTTGGTCGGGGCAGGCTCCTGCACGTACTGCCCCGGAAGACGATTGCGCGGTGAGAAGTAGAGCTAGCGAAGTACTTGGGAAGCTCCACCACGAGAGATTGTGGGGACAAACCGATACAGGTCCAGCAGAGCACCAACAAGAGAAAGAACGTACCAGCAAGAAAGTCAAGGTGAAGAACGCACACCCGATGCCTAAGCAACTGCAGGACGGGACGCGCAGTTTCCGATCTCCACTGGGTGTCCCCTATAAAAAAAAATCTTGCATCGAATTTGTATCTGATGACGAGGGGGAGCCGGAAGGGCCTTGTTTTCGTTTTGGGGTTCAAGAGTTCGCTCCATTCCAACCCTACGTGGGGCTTCCTCTTGCCTGCGCGGTCCTTACACCGTTACTTTAGCTTGCCACTGATCCCCCGGCTTCTTCTGCTCTTTTGTTGTTGCAAACTCCCCCGCGCGCTCCACTCTCTCGCGGAGGGATCCGTACTGGGTGTGGCCCAGTCGTCAACCGGAAGCATCAGCCACTCACCATTGGCCGCCCTCGTTTATAAACTCCCCGGATTCCGAAGTCCATTAGCTCGTTCGAACGAATCAGCCGAACTGGGTGCCGGCTGGTTCTCCGTGGCCCTTCTCTCGAAGTCTGTATGACCCCTTTTCAACTGACGCTTTACCTCTTTTATGCGCTTCCAGTTTGAACCGCGAACACGGTTTCCAACAGCTGGTATTTACACGTCAGCCATATCTACCTCCAGGCTCTTCTTTGAGACGAAAAGAACAGCATTTTTTTAGCATACTAGGACAGCGTATTTGGACGCCTCTATTTTGAGTACCGAGAGATTATCCGAACGGAGTCGCTTTTACACTACACGATGACGAAGGCACCTTCCCGGTCTTGGAGTTGCGGGGGCGTGTGCAACTACGGCCGCTCTCTTCCCACAGCAAACATTGTGGACGCTTCGCTCTTCCAGCGAAGCTGGGTTTTCACATTTGCGCGCAAGGGACATCGCCATACACTGGGCGGCACTGACACGTCGAAGATGTACTTGAGCCCTGAGCGCAACGGGCACCGTGAACCAGCTTTTTTCTGGGTCACGGCACCGCTTACGCTGCCTATGGTCCTACACAGACGATGTGGTTGGCTTGTCCTCACGTCGTCCGTTGGTACGAACGACTCCGAAACTGTTGCTGAAACGTCAGACACGCGCGCGGCACATCAGCAGACGACAGAATGTCGTTTTCTAGTCGTGTTTGGTGATATGCCGCCAAAGCCTGCAGTGGTCACTCGGCTAATAGTCAGCGGGTGAGCTGCTACAGTACGCTGTGATAGGCAGCCAAGACTACTGCCCACAGTGGTAAAGCTCTGTAGCGTGTAGAGGTGTTGGGACGCCCGGTGCCGTTAGAGACGCTACGGTACCGGGAAGG
>NW_027153056.1:14609-14735 GCF_002600585.1 Cystoisospora suis
CGCAGGCAACCTGCTGGAGGGAGAACCAGTTCTTCTGCTACTGGGAAAAGAGTACTGTTTCAGGGAAAACAGTCCTAGCAATTGCTCAACTCTGATAGAAGACCTGAGCTGTACACTCTCGTGGGA
>NW_027153057.1:0-9018 GCF_002600585.1 Cystoisospora suis
AAGAACAGCGAAATGTGCAGTTCTTTCGGCTACGAAAGGAAGTTCTTTAGTGATTCACCCGTGAGGATGCCGGCCAATTGCATGCAGGCACCAGCAACAGAACAGATCCGGGCGCATGAAGAGGAGATCTGAGGGTAGATTTCTTTCCTGCTGAGGGCTTTCCATGACTCCCGGGATCTTGTTTTGCTTCTTGTTTTGCTGGATGACTTTTTCTCTTCTCGATTCTCTCAACACCCCCAACACACTAACAAGGCTGCGACGTCGAGAGTTCTTTGACAAGTTCTCCCTTCTCCCTCTCTTCTGTCTTCTCTTGTCCATTTCACATCTCCTGATCTTACTCGGCTCGCTGTCCTTCTGTTTCATCTCCTCTTCTGCGTATGTTGAATTGATCCCAGCGTTCTGCTGAAGCTCCACTGATTCTCTTCTCGTCAGTCCGACCCACGAGCTTCTCGTGAACCCTTCTTTCTTCATTGTCCTCTCCTACCTAACTCTGCCTTTATCGACTCCCCCGTCATCCGCCACGGTGACTCCAGTCTCGCTTCTTCTCCTGTTTCGTGGCTTCTCACCGTCTTATAGCTCTCTTCTCTTTACACCTAGAGTTCTCTTCAACTTCTTTCCTTTCTCGAAGCTTTAGATCTTCCTTCGGCTCAGCAATCTCCCCGTTCTTCGCTCAGGATTTCCTCAGAGAAGACATTTCCGAATACGCAAAATAGTTCTTCTCGTCTTAGGTCCTTGTACTGGCACTATGGATACACAACTCCCTGTCCCTATTGGGGGCTTGTTGATGAGAATTTCAGACTTCCTGACATCTTTAAACTTTAGTAAATCTGTGAAAGCCATCCTTAAGGAAGCGAACAAGGCGGTAAGTTTTCGTCTCTCTTGCTTTTTTTTCTCTCTTTTCTGAACGTTTGCTAGATTCGCATTCTCATCTTGACTGAGGAAAAGATAGCTTGACCTAGAGACCTGGATATACTATGCCTTTTCCATCTTTCTATCTCCTTCTTCTTTAGGGACCTCACCAAGTACCTGTTCCTGGCTTTTTTCCGAGAAGACGCAGATTGGTGCCGCTCATATAGATAGAGAGATAGATGTAGATGTATTTTCTTATGTATATACACCATGAAAATCCTTAGCATGACATGCAAACATGCACTAGGCTCCCACAAAAGAACAACAGTGGCGCTTAAGAGCCCCCCCACACCTGTACGTACATCGAGTTAAGACACGGCAGCTCACAATGATAAAGCGTATAAAACTAAGCAGTCGATAAGAAACAAAACTTACGACTTCTCATGATTCTTGGGAACACTAATTTTTCTCATTCTGCCATCTTTGGAGCCAACTGAGTGAACGATTCGAATACATGCATTCACGCATATTTACATTCGTACATACATATTGATACATACATACATGGGATGGACTGTATAGATCGATTCATTTATACCGCACTTTGTGTGAACGTTTTGCTCGTACCGATTGCCTTGACCGGACAATCTTGATGAAGACTCCGTTGATTCCTTTCCTCGGAGGAGGACGAGGTGTCGATACACCTGGACGTGTTGCGGCCGTTCCTTCTCCGGTGTCTAGTAGTCTTTCATGTGTCTCTTTCGTCCCGTCTCTTCTCCTTTTCTTTCAGGGTCTTTTGCCTGATGGCGAGGAAGACGAAACACAATTCTTTCCAGGTCTGTCGTTAGCAGAGATTGTCCATTTGGCTCAATCAAAGGCAGAGAAGAAGAAGAAGAGAGAGGCACGAGACAGCGCCTGTCCAAGTCACTCTGAGGGAGGAGAAAGTTCTCAAAAGGACGGCCATCAGACATCTTGCAAGGAATCTACGGAAGAAGAAGAAGCGCCGAACAGTGTGCACGACTCTAGAGAACCACCCCGCGAAGAAAAACTCAGGAAAAAGAAAAAGAGAAAGGAGCGTACAGATGAAACAGAGGAGGCTCAGGGGGGGAAAAGAAGGAGAGCGGAGAAGGAAGAAGAAGAACAAACAGAAGAAAAATCCTCCTACGAGAGTACAGCTGATGGTAAGATCTCTTTTCAATCCTCACTGTCAGATCTGCTTGTTTCTTTCTTAGCCGGGTATATGCGTGGTGACTGTATGTCTCTCCTGATGTGTGTACATTCAACGTAGGACAGCAACTGCAGGCATAGGTGTCTTTGCTTCTCCTGTTCCTACCCTTTGTCTGCATGTGGTGAGGCCTGTTCTCCTGTATGGATTCGTCCGTAGAGCATTGTCCGTGATCCTTCCTTTTTTCTGTGTCGTTTTCTTGGCGCGCTCACTTCCACATGAAAGAGGAAGAATAACTTCACCTAGGGAAGGATGGACATCTATACTTACCTTTTCATTTGTGGCTGACATGTGGCATTCATGTCGTTTTAGATCTCCTTGTAGAAAGATCTCTGATACTTTAAAACAACAAGAAAGAATCTCGCTTTGTGTCCTTGATGCTCTTTAGATCAGTAGTTGCTTTACTCACTCTTAATGACCGTTACATCATCGAGAATAGCGCAGACACGAGCGTCAAGGCATAGATGATTGTCGTGTATGACGACGAGACAGAGAACGAAGCACGCTTGTTTCATCTCCTCCCTCCTTCCATGTCTGTATCTACATACAGAGAAAGTCCCCTGTGTGAATGGAACAGGAGACGATGGCATGAAGAAGAAAAAGAAGAAGAAGCACAGAGAGCAGAAGAACGAAGAACAAGAAGAAGCTGTCAATGGGACAAGTGCGGGTGTACAAGCAGAAGAAGGACAGGAAGAGAACGATGAGACGGGAGATAGTCCTCCAGGTCATGAGGAGCTTCATAATGGAGATGAATGTGAAAACTTGGAGAAGGAAAAGAAGAATGTGAATAGTCATTCAAGTGGAGGAAAGAAAGGCAACAATTCTCAGTCATGTAAGACGAAAGAATAAAGGAGAAGACGTCTGTCTGACAGTGTGCTTCGTAAAAGGCTCATAGAAGGAGGGTATGGCGAGAGGGGTTCAGCTATCCAGCTTCAGTATATGAGCACGTAAGGGTGTGCCTAGGAAGGAATATATGCATGTGTCAAAAGCAGGCTTATTTGTAAAGTAAAGTGGATCGGGGTGTATATTTACTGTATGAAGACGTAATCTTCATTCGTCTACTAAAAGATCGTAGTGAAGATCTAGAGAGGACGAGGAGAAAAAAGTGCAGGAGGACTGCCTTTGAATCTCCTCCCCTTCATCGCCACATCCACAGCTCTCAGCAGTCTCTTCTTTTGTTGCAGCTCTGTGCTCTCCAGTCCTTTTCTATGTCACCTTGAAGGAGCTGAGGTTTCCCTCAAGGTTCAGCATGAAGACGCACACGGCAAACAGTCGGAGGATCCTCCCTGTCTTCACTACTGTACTTCCTTTGCTTCTTTCCTGGGTTCATCTATTTGTATTGTGGTTCTGATGCCTTTCTCTTGTGTTTTTTGTTTCAGCGGTATTGAATCGATTCAAGAGAATCGATGACGAGAAATGGGTAGAATCCATCAAAAAACAAGACTTACGCGACAATTCTTTCTGGAATAAGAAAGATGACTCCTTTGCTGTGAGGGCAGCTCAAGATTTAGGCAAAGTACGAGGGAGAGACTTTCGCCATGAGAAAACAAAGAAGAAGCGAGCAAGCTGGAAAGGCTGTGGCGAGATACCCATGACTGTCAACTCGATCCAATTCGAATCAAGTGATGAAGATTGAAACCAAGCAAAGACTTCTTTCTTTGCTGCCTCTAAGCTACTAAGAGAGGAAGGAAAACTCTACCTCTGTAACAGACCAGACCCACACAGAACGAGACGATAGGGGAAACAGAAGACTCGCTTGGTTTACGAGTGTGTAGCATTGAGGTAGGGCAGACAGGCTCTTTTTTCAGTTGCTGGCGCGAAAAGATGACACTGGTCAAGTGAAACTTTCCTCGGAAGATCTGGTCATTTATTGGCTTTTCTCCTCCTTTTTCTCCGTGATCTACAGCAGATACTTTTGTCTTTTCTTCTTTTTCTACTTCCCTTCTTCGCCGTTCTTACGGAGGACACTGTTGCTAGCTGTCTGGGCACCTGGTTTTGCGTGGGGTCGTATACGTAGAGTGGGTTGACAGCCCATGTAAAAGAGTGCATGTGGAACGACTGATTGAAAGAGAGGTTCACCTGACGTGTCTCGAGGTAGCACGAAGGGATGAAACAAAGTACATCGAAGCCAGGGACCGGACTTCTTGGCATGAATTCCGGTATGGTTCTGAAGATATCTTCAAGAGCTACCCCGGCGCCAAACACGGGGGAGGCACTTCATATAGTAACGCCTCTTTCGTTTTTCCGTGGAGTCTCGCTTGGGGGAGGCGGGTGAGGCCAGCGTTTGAGGTTCGAGGTAGGCCCTCCGCGATTCGGATGATGGGATTTCTGTGCACCCACGGTAGTAACGTACACACACAAGTTCAAACAGAGTGATCTTCGTCTCGTCTACCGGAGCAAAGTGTTTGTCGGCACAGTTGCAACATAAAGTGAATTTTATCTGTAATTCGCATGTCGACACCGGCGTCTTCTTATGGGGATCGGCGTGAAGTGTGCCGTTATTAGGGCCGCAATAAGATTAAAACATGTTTGTCTTCCAGATGACTTCAGATGTAGAAAAGGAGACATGTTCCGGCTGTCCCCCGATAGCTGGGGCGCCTTGATTTCTCTCTCAGTAGACAGCTGCCGGGGGCAATACTTATTGAACCTGTCTCGATGAAGTGCAACTCAGAGTAGGTTTCTCATCACCATTGACTGCGTCGGCACTGTTCAAGAAGGCGCGGCTGCTCCATAACGAGGTAGTCACTGAGTAGATGTTCAACATCTCGTAGGCATGCGTGCAGGTAACAAAGAGTCTCGAATCTTCGATTTGCTGAAGAACTCAGCCGTGAGGGCAGAGCTAGTCATCCTGAGCATTCCGAGTGTCCGACATAACCCATACACCACAAATCTTCCCGGCTGCTTTTCCATGCTTCTTCAACTCGACTGTTCAAGAATGGCAAAACCAAATTGCCTCGCACAAAGGTTTGGTTTGAACTGACGAACAAGCTTTCACAAACTCCCCTGAGCGTGTACAGACGCGTGCGCAAGAACCCAAATCACCAGAACCTGAGTTCTGACGCCTCATCCAAATGCGCTGCCTGGGTACGCAAAACGCGCGCGTGTCGCCGGCGAGTGGCAATGGCGGCGAAGTCAAGGCTGTGTCAGTTCATTCTTTTCACATTCTACAAGAACATTGGAATGAGGCGGCGGACCCAAGAACCGACCGAAAAGCAAGTTCTCATTTAGGCGGCGAGCTTTCTCTGTAATGCTAGCCTCGGGGTACCCTCCGGACAGCACTTCACAACTTGCCTGTAGACCTCCCAGTTAGGTTTGGGTCCTCAGTGTCTCAAATCAGTGAACAGTGCTGGTCCTTCAGAGCAAACCTCGAAATTCAAAGCCGAGAGATTGCCGCACCTGGGAAGTACCAGGATAGCATGCCACCCGAGACCGGGGAGAATTCTTCTAGGGAATTTCCCCGCCCTCTTCCCTTGGAGAGGAAGAAAACGAGGCCCTTGTCTGGAAAAGAGGTATACCACTACAGTGATACAGCGACTGTCCCCCGCACACAACAGTCGTTAAAACGGCCTGAGTATCACCGCCGCGTTCGTACTACACCCTCACAAACAGCTTCGTACTCATTTCACACCTCGAATCAGGTGGCAGTCACCACACAAAGCAATGCCCCGACGGATTCCCGGAGCCGCAAGAAATCACAGACGGCAACCTTTTGTACGGTCTGGATACAGCTAGATGCTACATTAGACGTCAGCGATGTGACGCAAGAGTACGCTTGGTTCTGCTGCTGACACCTGAGCAGAACAATCGAGTGCTACGGGAAGAAACCACGACAATCACTAAATTTACCCCGCAGCAATGGCCTTCGGGTTCCAGTTGTACCTTGTGGTTCCGTGCTGTTCCTGACGAGAGCGGGAAACAAGCACATTTGCTTGCCACCACACCTGACGAACCATCTATCATTTCTCTCCTGTCCGACTACGTTGCCGCCTGATCCGAGACAGCAGTAACTTTAAAGCTGCTACCGCGCCCACACTAGCTGACACGGCCCATAAGCTTTTCTCAAAGACCTGTCCAGGTGTAGAAACCCGGCGTCCGCTGATGTAGTCTCCATCGACCCTCATCGTCACGCCTCGAAAACGAACAGGAGCGAGTCTCTCTCGACTGAGGCGGGCTACAGTCCCCAAAGAAGCCAGAAACGCTGCAGCCATGGCCGCGCCGAGCCACGCGCGGCCTCCTCTTTCTTTCTGCTCTTCTTTCTGCCGTGTGAAAGTTCCTGTAGGAATGCTGCGGAGCCTATTGCGGTTACTCCCCCATTCTTCTTTCTCTTCTAGAGGGACATCCTGTAGCGGCAGAGGCCCCTCAGGGTCCGATACGTTCAAGACGCCCTGATCTGCATTGTGTGGCGCAGCCTCCTCTTCCTTGTCCGTTACTCTGCCATAAGTCGAGCGCCCCTTGCTTCCCGTAGTGAGTTGCTTGTTCTCTTGGACTTTCCGTGAGCGCGCCCCATCAGTACTGTGTTCGCGCTTACCCTGTTTCCAAGGCTTCCGGCGGAGCCACCCCAGTATCCACAGTGCTGCGAAGACCCCTATGCCCACGCGAAGGACACCCAAACTTTTGTCGAGTCGATCAACAGTGCGAACTGTTCTTTTGGGAGAGTAAAAGACAATTTCCCTCGCCCTGAATTCCCGGTAAGCTGTGCCGAGAAGATTCAATACTGCAAGACTTCCAATCCCCACTTCCGCAGGGCCAACCCGTCGTTCAGGCATGCCCTCACCTGCGGCATGTGTGCTGTCCTTTATTGGCTTCCTGTCTGCGTCTTCCACAACTGTGTCCAGAGCAGCGTCGCCTCTGCTCCCCAGTGGCTCGTTTCCGGCATCCGCGCTTCCGCGGAGAACTGCTGATGCCGGCTGGCGGGGTGGCAATTCTGGGTTCACCTCCATCCAATTGGCTGGCAGAAGTAGTACACGATGCCGAAGAATAGCACCGTTTTTGTGTTCTCTGTTTGCTTGGACGCGCTGATCCGTGTCCACCTGGAGAAGCGGCACAGAGAGACTGCTGGCGGCTGTCTACCGGAGGAACCTCAGTTAGGCCGTACGCTGTGCCGTTCTACCGTCAGTCCCTCGCCAGCGGGACTGAATTTCGACCAGATCCGAACTGGGCCTTAGCGCCACGACCTCCAACACCGACAACGGTCCAAATTAACTCGGCGCACCAACGGCTCAGAAAAGTACGCTCATAGCACACGGACCGGCGCTTCTGGCACGAAAAGGTTCAAGAGACTGACTTTCCGACTTCCGAGTGCGAGGAAACCGGTTGAAACACGTTACCAAGATCAAACTCGGGTACGAACGAAGCAGTTTACAGCGGCGCACGAGCGACAGTTCTCGCAGTCCACAGGTTTGGGGGTACAGGGTATGAGAAGCCGGCGCTACTGCAATGGAGGAGAGTGGCACTGCGACCCAGATATCCCTGAACTAGTGGTCCCAACTGGTTGACTGTACTGTGCCTGAGCCCCTCCACTTACTAGGAAGAACTAGCACTTCAGCTGTTCCTCGTTTGTAGCAGCCAAGAGAACAGGAGGGCAGCGGAAGCACGCTTCCGGAGGGAAGTGCCACATCCACAAGCGGCGCGTCTCTCGAGTGAGCAGACCCCCCCGGGCGGGGCCGCTCAAACCTTGTTTTGCCTGTGCTCTGTACAGTGCGTCCACACGCCGTGGATTTATGTAGACGTTAGGGCAGAGGCGTGGGCTGGCAGTCCGCTTTGGAGAGAAAGAGACGTTCAGGATGCTTCACTTGTATCCTGCCGCACGCGGCGGGAGAGGCGGCAACGGCATGTGGCTGCTAGGAGAGTGTAGGAGTCGTCGCCCTTGGGCGCGAATGAGGACGGCTGTGCTGTGAGAACGTCTCTGAGGCTGTGCGCTCGGCCAGGTTTTCGCTGATGCATGAAAACCTGACGGTAGGCGGAAATCCCTGGTCGTGGTTCCTTGATCTCGGCAAAACTGAGACGCTGTCATGCTGGCGGGCAGAACGGAGAAGACGCGGGAACAGCCAAGACGTTGGGTGTTCGTGAGCCATAGCAAGATTTGGCCCCCGGGGCGCTTTCTTCCTGGCTGTTGTAACACCGGAGACACCCGTCTTTCTGGGGGTAACGAAACTCCTCTCCTCAGTGGTACCTCATAGCCCAGCAAACGCATCGGGAGCCAGATACACGAACAACCCAGTGGGAGCTTGGTGCAGTATGTACCGAGGCGGTTACGCCTTGTATTGGCGGCCCCGGGCTTGATAGGAAGGGCAAGGAACGACGGGTGATATCTTATGTACGAGAAGACAGGACAGGGAAGCTCCTCAAAGTTGTTAATCGCTCAACTTCTTGTCACCTATCGGTGCGTCTGCTGCTTACACTGCGTGCGTAGTCATCGGGCCCTGATCTAGTACGCTAGTCACCGAATGGGATCGATGCAAAGGCTTGTAATATGGGAAGAGCGTGACCGCGGCGTGTGTAGGCTGTCCTGCTGACAGCAGCGTCCCATTGAGTGGGCAAATGACGTTGTGACCCAGCTCGGCGGGGGATGCTCTTTCTGTCCAGTCAAACTGCTTGCCATTTAAGAATAAAAGCGAGACGGCACTGGAGACGGCGGAGGGCCAGCGAGGGCTCCGCCGAACTCTCAAAGCATCGGGATTCACTAGCCCGCAGCTATCTTTCTCTTGCTATGCTACTGGACTCCGCGCAGGCAGTCTGAAGGAAATTATTGTCGACCGGGGGTTCGGCATGACGCACGACCCGGTGGTGTCTGCTCAGCTGCATTAACGTACCCCGTCGGACGCAAGCTAGGTGGTGCAAGTGAGTCAAGAAGGTGCCTGCCTGTTGTAAAAACTGCTGGTCGGTGCAGTGCCCGCCGCACGACAACGGACGCTACTAAAAACTAAGGGTTCGCCAGTGCCCCG
>NW_027153057.1:9259-17976 GCF_002600585.1 Cystoisospora suis
GCAGGAGGTCCGCCCCACGAGGAACCAGCGTACACTCCCTCACTGCCTAGCAGGTCCAGCGCCTTTCGGGTACCGTAGCGTCTCTACGGCACCGAGCGTCCCAGAACCTCTACACGCTCCAGTGCTTTACGGCTGTGGGCAGTAGTCTTGGCTACGTATCACAGTGTACTGTAGCAGCTCACCGGCTGACTGTTGAGTGAGCACTGCACGCTTTGACGGGCATATCAGTCGGCTGTATGCGGAGCCCTCTCCCCGCTCCCAGTTCTGCATGGTATTTTTTCTGGGCATGGTGCGACTCCTGCTCTGACAGCCCCCGGGGAAGTCCGGCTTGGTAGTCGCGACCAGAATGACATCAGCTTCACCAAAAAGAAGAGACGAACTAGGCGCTGTTTATCGGCGCTTCAGACATCCCGGGACTGAACAGGGGTATTTTAGGACGAGTCATGACTGCGCAACGGCTCGTGGCTCTTGGATAGCGCCTGAAGCATGGGCACCGACTCCGATGCGAGCCGCCTCCCCACGATAACGGGCAACGAGACAGCAGTGAAAGGTACGCGTCCTAGGGGTTAGCTGAGTTGTCTTCCTGCGTTAGAGACGTTGTTCGTCTCCGGCGTTCGCCGCTACTCATATAAGTGCAGCTTCTTACGGAGAAAGATGCTAAGGTTCCCCTGGTCCAGGAGCGATGATAATGTGGACTAACAACATGGAGTGGGGGGGAAGGAAGCTGTGGAAGTCACAATGCGAAGACTTTAGAGTCGCTTCGTGTTGTATCGAGCGGGGTTAGTTGCTGAAATTCTGTGTACTCTGGAAACGAGCGCTTTCCACAGACATGTGACCTGACGACTCCCGAGCATCATCCTATGCTTGCTTCTCTGAAGACGGGCCTCGACAGAAAAACGTTCGTACGATTACACAACCTGTACAATAAAAGCTTTTTTTCGAGTACTCGCAAGTCAGGCGGAGACACGTGTCCACTCGAAGCCAGCCAGGAGTCCAACCGCCCTGCGAGCAGTGTTATGCTGCACTTCTCACGGGGTGTTGGACACGACTTGTCTGCGGCGCGGCCCGCTGCTTCCCGTGAGAACCGGCTTTTCCTTCCGTCGCCTTGGCCTGAAACAGGCCCTGAGAGACGGCACGCGCATAAGCCCTTTCGCAGGCGAACACTGTCTCGTCTTCCTATGGTGTCAACCTCGGCAGTAGCAACGCCACTCACCGCTTACATCAACGAGGGTCTTCCACTGCATATGCAACCCTCCCCACCCAGTGAACGAGACCGAAGCCTTCCTCAGTCAAAACCCCGGCTCAGCCCCCAGAGTCCGGCACCTGAAAAACCTCTACGTGTAAAATACCTTGCCACTCCCCGCGGAGGTCCCAGTCTCACGACATTCGAGGGAGCTGGAATGTTGAAGGAAGGCACCATTCAGATGAGTTTGGTGGTCACCTGTCGCTCAGACGAAGTGCGCTGTCTTTCTGCGGACTGCGCTGTCAAGCCTTGGGAGCCTGAACGCTGTCTACGGTAATACAAGATGTGTCCTTGAAAGCCAGTGATTCAGTATCCAGTGTCCCAAAACTATCCGAGGGGCCTCTTCGCTGGTCACCCCTCTACTTGGCTGTTAAGCTTTTTTTCCCTTCGAGAGTACAGAGGGCTTGATGCGCGGGGAAAGAAGGAAGAGACAGGGTTTCTGTGTTCAGTCACAGAACACAGTGCCCCCGCTTAGCAACCGAAAATGTCACCGAAGGTCACGCTCAGAAGAAATAAGACAGTTCTCGTGGAAAGGCCCTAGGGAGACTCAGAAAAAGACTCTTTCATCTTTCCTCAGAATCTTCCTCACCAGCCGGCCCGGCACAGGCCCCGGCTGAAGCTTCCCCTTCCGCCGCGTTCTACACCTTTTCTTTCCCCTGAAATCTATGATTTCTTGCACAAGTGTACACTTCTCAGGTCATCTCCGAATGGAAACCAACACCGGAGTGTCACAGGGGACCTCACTAGTCAGAACACAACATTGAACCAGACGCCGCGAGACTATGTATCTTCCCGAAAAGACTGGACTTGTCGTTTGTTCCGTTGACGAAACGAAGTTTTTTGCGAAACTCATCGAATTAACTTCCTTTCAAGGAGAGAACCAAAAAACGATTGGATTCTTCACAGAATAAGAAAGAGACTTCCTGGCGCCCACAAACTATTGGAACGATTTAGATACATAACGAGAACCTTCCCCTCGCCATTCTTGTTTCTACAGAACTAAATGAGCAGCTGTTTCTATGATGAAGTCAGGGATGATAAAGCCGACTTCATGGCCATGTCTCATCATTCCTTTCCCTTCATGATGTTCTACGTTTCCCTTCTTTCCTGGGTCCACATCAAGTCTCCTCTCCCTCGCGGTAGAGTCCCCCGGTTCTCCTTCAGCTTGTCGATGACTGCAAGCAGCGGGGGTCTTCTTGCTTGTTGTCGCGAAGGAAGACGCCGCAGACTCATCAAGGTGATGACGATGGTCGGACAGCTGTGAGACTTTACTCTGACTTTCACGTATTTCAATCTGTTTCTGAAGCAAAGCCATATCCGTGACGCCTGTAAGGGCAAGCACACTACGTACTCCCAAGCGCTGAGCGAAATGAATATCTGTATCCAAACGGTCACCTATGAGGCAGACACGGTCGAGAGGTGTATCCCCTGAAAAGCACCGGAAAACACACGACAGATACGGCACTGTTACGGAAGCAAATGAGAGGATGGCGGTATGGCACACCCTTGGCAGACTAGGGAGAGGAAACCAATGACAACATCGACTTACGCAAGGGTATGAATACATACTCTGCTGTACGTACACGCCCAACTAGTCACTACGCGTTGACCGTG
The DNA here is from genome assembly GCF_002600585.1 of Cystoisospora suis. Classification (NCBI taxonomy): domain Eukaryota; phylum Apicomplexa; class Conoidasida; order Eucoccidiorida; family Sarcocystidae; genus Cystoisospora; species Cystoisospora suis. The sequence goes on from NW_027153057.1 coordinate 12,117, forward strand.
TATAGACACTTCTGTACTTGCAAAGCTTGTAGGCGATAACGCTGTATGCCAGGGAATGGCCCTCATACTACGATCATCCTCAGACATAATCCACGCTCCCTTCCGCGACAACCCACCAAAGAAAAGAGAATCTTCACAAAGAAGTGGCACACCCCGATGCTGACGAGAAAGCATGCATCCAAAACTTGATTGAAAGACGGAGATACACCCATCAGTAGACGTAGGACCGATCCTCAGTCCTTCTTTCCTGCCTGGGACCGTACTGAACACCCAGACGCTGTCTACTTCGTCGAGCCGTTTTCGTCACATCTCTTGCATAACGACAGAGAAAGAGAGAGAGACAAAGCCCTAGTACTTCCCATCGTATCATCCCTCGGCTTTACGATTGTCACACCACTAGGTCCATGGAGCAGCTCCTTCTGTTTGTTGCCCTTTCACCGTTGACTGTGAAGTTTGAAGGGACTTTCTTCTTCTTTCTACAACAACACATCTTTATCTGCATGTGTGGGTCGGTATGTTCAGTCGGGTGTGCATAACGACTAACTACCTCTCTTCTTCTAGCTGTCCCTCCGTCCCTCTCCGTCATCATGGTTGTCAGAGCCTTTACTCTATGAGACTAGAGAGGAAGAAATCACTGTTGCTTTCTCTTTTCATTTTTCCTCGGCCTTCTGGAGACACAACCGTATCCTTGTCAGGACTATATACACCTTGAGGAAAGGTCATCTCACCCAAGACATGACGTAAAATGAACTCTCGAAGAATATACGACGGCTTCCCTATAACTGTCGCCTTCCTCTTAGTCACCGCCTCGACCGCTGATACCATACCTCCAGCACCGGCCCAGACCTGAGATTGATCAGATGTGAGGAACATAGAAAGAGATTGTACATACAGAAGAAATGAGCTCCACGAACTACGTAGTCGGCAAGAAAGCAACTCAACTAAAAGTGAGTGGAGATTCCTATTATTCGTCTGAGAATACAAAGAGTGGACATTCCCGTGGAGGGAGTCCCTGAATGTCGTCGAAAACATTATATGGTTTTACCCCAGTAAAAAGGAGAAGGACGTTTACTTAGGACCTACTCGCATACCCGGCACATCCACTTTCTCCAAGACGTCGTGAACAGTACAAGTGCACTTACTCACTGCCACTCCCCCACCATGCAAATGTCTATTGACTCATGTATTAGAATCGTTTACTCATGCTGATATGAGGGGTACTTACACAAACATGACGTGGTACTACCCGAGATAGAAAGGCCGATGTATGAACCGCTCCAGAGACACTACCTTGACTGCTACTGCTACTATGGCCACATCTCCCCGTCACAAAGGAAGTTCCCTTATTCATGACATGTATTCCAAGCACTTTCGATCTTTTCTCAATCTCTTCCTATCTCTTTGTAGATCGAGAGAAAAAATCAATAGAGGAAGATCCCGCATTACTTGACTATCTTAAAAGGACGAGACTGACGCGCTTCCTTCGTTTACCTGGCTTGGTGTGAAATTCCCTACACCATCTCGATTCGTGGCAAGAAAAAGTGAACCTTTATTGAAATTAAGACACAGCTGTGCATACTGAAGTTTGTAGTAATTGAACCCTCGGTCCAAGCCCACGAGCACCGTCCCGACATCTTTGCTGTAATGTGTGCGGAGAAACACGAGCAAATCAGGGAAAGGAACCATCTACCGGAGTCTTGTAACGACATTTGCAGCGTGCATACACCTGAACGTGAGAGAAAGCAAGGACTATGAGGACTGTTGGTAATGAACAGAAGAACGAAGCTTTGATGGATGACACCGAACGCATGTCACACTGGGGACGAAAGTCTCATTAGACGGACGGCAATACAAACCCACTGTCTTTCATCGCAACTTCCGCATGTCCGAAGGCAGGTCTACCGTTGAGCGAAAGAGAAGCAGATATAAAGATCGCACAATTCACCTCACAGCAGTGGGAGAGATAGGTAAACCCTCAAGTTACGTCGCTCTCAAGTGCATGTAAAGTAATCACATCTTCGAGGGAGCATTCATAGGAACGGATTCTGAGGCCTCTCCGGTGTACATACACTAGACTACAGAAACAAGGTGTGCAGTGCATAAGTAGGTAATTGATATGAAAAGGAACAACGAAGAGGAGAAACTCGACTCCTCCGCTACAAAAGAGTCCTGACAACAAGAGAGGTGTGACGGGACTATATACAATTATCCTACACGACATATGCCCAGATTACTTCACAACCCTCTACTGATCTACTTGTTACTATTGCCCTGATGGCACAATAGCCGACGCATGCATAGCAACCGACCATATGCATGCCGTCCTGCACGCATGCAGTTGGTGAAGGGATGCTAGGACACAGGAAAGGAGAAGTCTTTGCTTTCTGTGAGAACTCTCGTTCCTACCGATAATCTACAGCCAGGTCCTTATTTTTAGCAAAGTCCAGCATCTGCCCGTTATCTGAAGCGAAGGGAGAGAATTGCCGACACACAAAGCAGAAGAAATGGAAACCTCGATGAACTTCCGTGTAGAGTGATAGTCTCTGCATCTCCGCGGGAACAACCCCCCTGTGTATTTCTTCAAGTTTAGATCAAGAACACCAACATGGAGAAGCATATATGTGTGTAAAGACAACCATAAGCACATACACCCGTAAACTTTTCATGGCTATGTGTAAACATATTAAAGCGTGACACGTCAAAGTAGATACACATATATGTTACTGTCTTCCTTGTGTGCATTAGCCGAAATGCATACCCGATTGTACGCATGCATGGACACGACATTGATATACACTTCCATGTAAAGAAATTGACACGTATGTATGTCGCTACAGATAAATGTATATTCTATAGGTATACATATATACAGATAGATATATCTAGGAACGAGCGAAGGAGCCAGCAAACAAGTTACATACACACAATGGCCTGTGGTGATTCAGTCCTGTGATGGGATAGATGAAGACATCGACTCCCATGTAAACGAAGAAAATTCCAACACGAGGGGAAAAAGAAACTCATTGCATGCGGAGACTTTCCAGCAAGAAAACAATGAAGCAACAGAGGCCGCTGCACCTGTTGTATATAGCATAGCCTTCAACAGTGCCACGTATGTATCCAGATACATAAATAGACACATCTATGTTAGGGTAGAGGGTGTATGTGATATGTTTGACGTTCCTTTCTACTCCAGAAGAGGAAAGAAAACACTCAGGTCGACTTTCACAAGAGGTGACACTTGAAGACGCAACAGAGATCTTCCGCGGATACCTGAAGGTCCTCCAATTGTCGTGAAGCCTTTTGCTTGTAGTTCATCAAGAAGACCTTGCTCTCCGATGACATACACAAGAGAATCATCCAGACAATCGCTGCTACCAGCGGACTCCTTAGAATCTCCCTGTTCATGTTGGGTCGTCGTTCCCATAGAGCCTTGCTTCTCATCCCCGTTACTGTTGACAGACATTCGGTTTCCGGCAGTATCTTTCATGTTCTTCCTTTTCTGGTCCCTCAATTCCTGCCTTCTTTCATCTAAGAAGCATGCAGCCACATAAGAAGTACAGATCACCTGTTCTTCTTCTACATGTGGAAAGCCGAGGGATTCCAGTTTCTTCAAGAAACCTTTTCGACTTTTCGTGCTGTTGTTTGTTAAGAAATAGAATCTCTTCTTCCACGTCTTCTTTCCGTCCTCTCCTTTCGGATCTGAGGTGTCGGAGGCAGTAGTACCGTTTCCTATACGGGTGTTTTCTTGTTCTTTCTTTCCCGGAGTTGTATGTTGTAGGGATTCCAGAAGGTTTCGAATGCCTGGGAGAAGCTGATCTCCATGCCATAGAACTCCATCACAATCAAAAAGAAGAACATCGACAGTATCAAGGAAGCTAGACCCTGAGATGTCTTCACCTATCACGGGAGCTGTCGTGGAATTCTTATAAAGAGAAAGAGAAGACTTTGCATGGCGGGCAGAAGAACTTCCATTTCCATGCTGGAGATCTTTCTCAATTACTTGGGAGGTGGTCGTCAGACAGCGACCATCACAACTGAAAGGATGGGAGGTCTGGTCATTTTCCTGTAATGATGGGAGAATAAGAACTGGGAGAGAATAAGTAGAAGGTGAAGAAGACCGGGGGAGCTGTGATGACGACATGAGGGAACGAAGGGAGAAGGAGGAACAATGAGGAATTCGGGACGACAGGAATGAACAGCAAGCTTGTCGCTTCGGAGACTGCAGAGTAGGCGAAAGGAATAAGGAAAAAGGAGAAGAAAAGGAAGTTAGACGCGGACACGGAGATACGCACGGGGAAGAGACAGCTGGCAAGCAAGAGAGAGAAGTAAGAATGGGCAAAGGCTGGAAGGAAAGACAGGAAGAGGTTTGACGAGAAACAAAAGAAAGAGCGTAGTCGTAAGTGGGCGAAAAAGACGAAGAGCGAGAGAGGCACGACGAAGAATAAAGAGGAAAATCGTGTAGATTACATGGAACGAGTGTCCTGGACTGGAAACATCTACAAGAAGCTCTCACCTTCTTGGTCTCCGTTATCCCAAAAGACAGGGAAGACTGCGAAGTAGAAAAGAAAGTAGATTGAGACAGAACGCGAGAATGAAGAAACCTCAAGGACATTATTAGTATGACTGAACCTTGAAGCACATGCGCATACACCCGACATGGGTGATATGTCTCCGCTTCAAACGACGGTGTGGTAGTGCCTTACCAGGCAATCAAGCATCAGATGAAGAGTTATAACGACCGAGCGATTAGCTTACACATAGGCACTTTCACTCGCAAACATTACGGAAAGTTGCAAAAGGGAAAAAGCAACCCGGAAGTGACGATGATCATCAAAGAGAGAGCACTAAGGCGCCGCTGAGTTCTGACAAGATCGAGCGTACGTAAGCCTCAGTAACACAAAAGCTTCCTGTTCAATGGTGTCTATGAATGGGGCGCTGCTAGAAATGCCAAGGAATGAGGACACCCGTGCACAACTGAATTTATTAGTGGGAGAGCGCGCCCCAGAGGGGAGAGCCCGCACCGTTGTCTATAGTCTTGTCTTCCGGAAGGTTCTGATAGCGAGGTCAAACGAGAACAAGAAAGCTCGAAAGAAGACCCAAACTAGCCCCGCGTACACACAGCGCTAGTAGACAGTCCAACAGCCTCAGGAGAGATCAGAAAGGCGAAGGACCGCCATCTGTCACTCGTGATCCCGTGAACAACCGACCGGGTGGAACCTGTCGATCTTCCGGAGGGCGTCAACGGCACAAGGGAAAAGAGTAGACAGTCTCGAAAGATACAAAAAAGAAAACGAACAACGTTGCCCACGGTTCACGGGCTAACGGCCTGAAGTGCAGTGACCAATGATAGAAGAAAACGGAACTGAAATTCTTCTAGTCTCCTTAAATGGACGATGAAGCCCAGAGTAGACAACAATCGTTGACAAACCGAGCGCATGCAGAAAAAAGGTTGAGCGAGGAGCTTTGGGCGGCCGGCACCTGAGAAGCTGCCCGCAATTCCCCCTTGATACGCCTGCGAACAAGATGTAACGGACGTAGCGGCACGACGGTCCGCCCTGCAACAGTAAACAGTCGAGGCGTGCAAGTATTAATTGTCCCGATTTAACTCTGGCTGAAGCAGTTGTTCTCTCTCTGTCTCGCGTAGAGTACCTGCGGTTTTGCCTACAAGCCCGGAGTGAACGGTGTCTAGTATTGTGTACTTCGGCAGAAACCGCTGCGCCGGTACCGCGTTGAGCTGTATATGTGTTCGGCACTCGAACACTGCTCAACAACGGGGATGAGGAATCACACCTGCCGAGCGGAAAGGACTGAGCTACTTGTTGGGCCGGAAGAATGATGTAACGCCCGCGCTTTGACT
>NW_027153058.1:0-1974 GCF_002600585.1 Cystoisospora suis
CCCCACGCACACCGTACTCACAGCAGAATCTCCAAGTTGTTCATAAGAAACATAAGACACATGAGGTAGGTACTGATCTTCTATGTTCTCAGATTTCCTCTCACACCCAAGTATCACAGCGGCATCTTGGATGAGAGAGGAGGTCTGTACATGAAGATGATGGGAAAAAGAGAAGAGACATCTCATACCAAGACAGAAACGAGCATTCGCAATTCTTTCTACGACCCCGTGAAACCTTTGTCTTTTCTTCTTACCTATCGTGCCTCCTAGGTCTCCAAAGGTATCTTCATTATAAGCGTCGGCATCCTCATCATCGGAGCCGATCGGGCGAAGATCGAAGTCCTCCATCTTCCTCGAAAGTTAGAATAGAGAGAAGGTTACGAAACATGAAAGACATTCATCTCGAATCAACGAACTAGGAGACGGAATGGAAGAAAAACAAGTGACGGTTTTTCCCCTCTCCTCTTCCATGACCCTCTCCCTTCGAACGACTGAGGATGACCGCGCATTGGTGTCATGCAACGGCGAGAATTCGTTTGACTCCGAGAAAGCCGTGCAAACAGCAGACAAAAAGAAAGAAACGATACACGGGAAAGAAAGAAGGAAGGAGGCTTCATAGTATCACAGGCAACATGTGTCCTCTTGAATGAAGAAGGACGACTGATCTCTTCACATGAGACGGCGCTTGGAGGGGAACGGTCTCGAGAATACAGTGGAAAGAACACTAAAGAGAGAAATGAAGGTTTCTCCTCTCCCCCCCTTCCACGACCTTCTTTCCCCTTTTTCCTTCACCAACAGACACAACAAAGGAGGGAGGAAGGACTGTTCTTCCACGGAAGGAAACCACGGGAGAAAGAATGTGCAGAGAGAGCTAAGTGAAACAAACAGATGAAAGAGGAGGACAACGACACGAAGAATGATGTGAGAAAAGCACGTAGAATGGAGAAGAAAGATTTGTGATGTGTGAAAAGAGTGCTACAGTGTCCCCGGCACTGACGACGAGAGAAGCTGTTGCTCCGCATACACCGGGGTGATGTATGTACACCCGGGAGCTTTGACGTCCATAGCCCAAACACGAACACCCAGGATCAGAACATAGACGCACGCTATAAGCAGAGAGAAAACGAGATGAAGAGTATGCTGACGAGTTGAACAGAACTGGACCGATCCATCCGTTCCAGGCACGAAGCAAGCCGACCTCTCAACCGCTGAAGAAATACGGACGCATGAGAGAAATTAGCGAAGACGAACGAGGTCGAACGACGGACAGGGGGACAGTCTTGCACTTCTGTTAACACATACACAGGAGATCTTGGTTTCACCCATGAAGAAGATGAAGTTCCACTCCAACATCGCTCAAGGGCTCCCCCCTCCTTGCGGCAAGATGATACATGTGAAGCAAGAGAAAAAAGAAAGAAGGATGACTGTGAGAAGTGTGTGATAAAGATGAATCTAGGAAAGACCCGAAACACGAAGGAAGTAGCGGAACCGCTGCTGGTAAGTCCGACTGGCAAGCTTTCAAGAAAAAGAGAGAATGAAAGGAAAATCGCTCATCAGGTTTCAAAAACACGTCTGTTTACCCTTACCTCCCCCCCTGAAAAGAGAGAAGGGAAGAAAGTGGACAACGGTGCTGCCTGCTTTCTCTTGTTCGTTACAAGGGCGTATGTATCCCATCAAGTCGCTTACAACAGACGCTTTTGACTACCGGTTAGAGTTCCTCTCTTCCTCTCCTCCGTCGGCCGTTCTTTTCCATAACCAACCAGTGAAAAAGAAACATCAGCTGAGGGCAAGGATGGCGAAAGAGCGGCAGGTCAAAAAGTAGGATGATGACACAGAGAGATAGATACAGAGACCATACAGAGAGAGTGAGGGGATCAAGCGAAGGTTCTTCTCTAGTAAAGAGCGATGGAGGATGATGATGCTGGACGCACACGTGATGGGACAAGATTCACTTATGCTCACTGAAAAGAAACC
>NW_027153058.1:1986-57030 GCF_002600585.1 Cystoisospora suis
AATATAAGGAAAGGACTATGAGTAAAGAAAACCTGACATAAGAAAAAGCAACAACACGCCGCATGAAAGAGAGAAAGATTGAGGGAAGACGAAGACGAGGAGGAGGAGGGGAGCCAGCGGATCGAAAGTCCGCCGTGATCGCAGCTCCTCCTCGAAGGATGGATGACCAACAGCAGTAGGAACGAAAGCAACAGCAGTCGTAGTAGTAAAGCCTCCATCAAACCTTTACGGCTGCTGTTGCTGTTGTTCCGACAGCGGGATCACGGGTGGCAGCAGCAGGAGCCGTAGTAGTAGTAGTAAGCAAGCATGGGCAGGTACTCCAGCTGTAGTCCTGCTGCTAGTACATGCCTCCTCGGCGACCACGAGAGACGGATGGGGTGATAATAAACACCCTCTCTTTCCTCTTCGCTGCTCATATGTCTCGCCCGAAGATGCGGGTTGCGGGATCAACCGATGGAAGAGGATGGCGCCTCTGATCTTCCATGATGTGGTTACTGCAGCACTTCAGACCGGGCTTTGGGGAGAAGTTTCTGTTGCTTTTGATTTGGGAGGCGGCTTCGGAAGAAAAGGAATACCGCTGGGCTTGTTTGATGTATCTACATTCGTGGATACACATAACGGGAGGACCCAAGGGGGGGGGGGGGAAAAGCAGCCGCCGTGACTATCGGAGCCTTTATTCTGTAGCTGCTCCTCCAAGAATAAGCAAGCTGGTGTCTTCTCTGGAGGGTATATTCTCTGTGTTGTACATTAGTGTGCCTATCTTGCCTTCCTATCACACTTGCTGCATGAAAGGGACGAACTGCGTAAGGAGGATCTTCAGCATTGTACAAAGATCCATGGAGGCTGGCAGTTGCTGAGACTGGGTGGCAAGTCTACCAGGGATGGGCACATTATACCGGTTCCAGAAAGAAAAGTTTTGCCTTCGCAGGCTCTGTGGTGAACGGTAAGAAAGAAAACGAGGTCGGAACTTTATCGCCGTAGCATTACCGGACAGCTGCTCGATAGGGGACTGTTGTGTTGCCGAAGAGAGAGGAATGAATGTGTGGAGATCGCTTTGTCTGTGCGGAAGAAAAGACATAGGTGTCAACAATGCGTTAACGGTTGAATTTGAATTACCCCCTAAAGAACTGATGTACGCACATCCTACTTGTGCCAATTCAGAGCGCGGCCTAAGAGTCATATCACCTCTATTCTGCTGGATCAGTATCTCTGTGCTTCTCGGGAGACTGGGAGGATGTAAGGTGTTGAACGTCCACTTCTATGTATCCATTTTTTGAGATTTAAGAGCTCAAGAAGATGATCAGCCAGCCATGCCTCATCCTCTCTCAACTAGATGACAGCAGAGCCACTACTGGTAGGGTAGCGTGTTCCCCGATGTTGAGAGGGTTCTGCCTGAGATGAGACAGCCCGCTTTATGCGGACGAAGGGTTTGCTTAGAAAAGCATTTGAAGACAGTGGAAAAGTTCCCTAAGACCCCTCGCGGTCACTTTCTTCTGCTTCTGTACCACTTCCTTCTCAGGTTAACTTCTGTCCAATGCCAACGACAGACTGAAGCGACTCGTGCGTATGACTTGACCTTTCCACAGAAAAAACATGCTTTGAAATTGCGTGCCTCTTACAGAAGAAAACCAAAAGATATCGCAGACTTTCTCTCTTGCAGACAGACGCGGTCACACTGAGGATGGCCGGTAATTCCTACTCAGGACAGCCGTAGTGCTTCCTTGCTAATGAAGAGAAACGTGACTGACGTGTTCTTCCTTGCGACAAAAAGCGTGTTAGGGATATTCGGCTCCTGCCTTTCTTTCTTCTAGCGCGAGTTCAGGACTTCGAAATTCTTCTATAACCCTTCGCGGGGTGTCTCGGACCATATCTGCGTGGCCATCCTTCAGCGTCGTTGAGAAAACTACTGACAACCGCCTGTCTTGGGTTGGGTCTTCCGAGTGAGTTCCGGGGAAGCGAATTTCGCTGTTGCCGTTCAGTGGTCTGTCTCCACATTCGAGGAAGAGAGTGACGGAGTGTCGCACCGGACACCAAGTCGCCTGGAAGCCGTGTAGGGTGTGTGGCCAACGCCTAACAGCCAGCCGTCTAACCGAACTGTTCATCATCTCTAAGCTCGTGCAGTTATCTATGACACGCGGTCTCGGGAGAAAGAATCTCGCTCTTTCTTAATTTCCATGATGACGGAGAGAGTCTGCCTAGATTCAACTCTCTTCTCTCCTGAGATTGCTTCTGCGGACTGGAAACTAGCATTCTTATCTTCCCTATCCCTCTTTCAAGAAGACCTACAAAAGGAAAGAAAGACTCCTTCCTCCTCTCTTGCTGTCCCTTTTATGAAAAAGAAATTTGAGGGTGGAGGAAGCGGCCGGCGGGCACGTTGTTTTGAGAACAAACTTCATAGTAGATAAGAAGCGCTGACAAACACTCTCGATCTTCTTTCCTACCATCATAGTCTGAACTGTATTCTCTTCCCTCCTGTCAATTTCATCTCTCACCCCCTTACTTAAATGTATACATAAGTCGAGTTCTTTTCCCACAAGAAAAGGAAAGAGCGAGCACCTTTCGAAAAAAACAGAGAGGTTTTGTTTACCTCTCTCTATTACCAGTGTCAGGGGTAACAAAAAGAGACGACAAAGAGAAAGAGAGAGTGGGAGAGGGACAGACTCACCAATCAATTCACTGGATTTTTTCGCATGCAGGACATGAATCATTTAAAACCCGCTTGCTGCCTCTTTATCCTTTCCCTCTCTACCTCCGTATCCTTCTTCTTTCTTTGCAGCACACTTATAAAACCTTGCACCAATAAACTGGTCCACAACAAAGATGGTAACAGGTCATTCATGACAACAGACACACGAGGAGACTGCTCAAACCCCAGGATTTGTCTCTATCTTTCTCAGTGAGCAGTCCCTCCCCTTGATGATCACATGAAAAAGAAGATAGAGGTAGTCGCCGCATGCATAGACTTGCTTATTGTTGTACACGAAGAAGTGGATAGAATGGAAGACTCTTTAAATGAAAGGTTTCATTAATAAAACGAGAAAAGAGACGTATGTGTCTCTTGTCTTCTCTCTCTCTTCGGGATGGGTGACCTCAAAGAAGAAAGATGGATGATGTTTGCTCTTCTCCTTCTGCTCTCTCTTCATACGAAGAGGAGAAGAGACAGGGAAGCCAAAACACACACAACCACGAGACGGAGGAATCTTTTCTCTCTCTTTCATTCCTCCGCTAGAGGAAAGAGAGATAAATATATATACGCAAAGGTCCCCCGCCCCCCCCTTGCCTGATCATCCTGCGGCTGCTCCTGCCGTAGCTAGATAGATAGCTAGCTAGCTGCTATTTCACGCGAACAGAGAACCGCCGAGGATCACTCGAATTTAAAAAATATATAAAGATAAAACAATGTTTCATGATGATGAAAATGCATAGTGACGCAGCGGAAAGAAGAAAAAGAGAAGAAGAACGATGATGATGAAGAGGCGCGGATCAAAGGCAATGAATGAGCTATCGATTCATCTAGCTATTTCATTATTATGATATGTCTATATTGACATCGCCATTGTCCTACCAGCATCATCATTATCATGCTCATCCCTTCAAAAGGAAGGGAGAGTGAAGAAGGAGATAGCTTTGATATATGTCTTTCTTGTTCTTTATTTTCTCCAGTCGTGAAGGATCCTGTGCTGATCACATTATATAGTAAGAACCGGAAGACAACAAAGAATTTCTCTCTGACCACGAAAAAAAACTCTAAACTAAATGTAAAAAACCTGTAAAGAATCCCATTCATGACTGCTGCTTCTTTCTCCATGAGGGGGTGTATGTACATACACCCGAAGAAAGGCATGAAGCATCCATCATAGATCCGAGACATTCATTCCATTCCCTCTTCATTCAAAAACTCTCATTCAAATAATAGACACGCATTTAAATATACAGAATACAATAACAGAGATATATAGATACACCAATCTATCTATATATCCATATGTGCGCCGATGAAACGTACACCTATGTGATGTTCGGTTCTTCTACTACATATGTAGTCATATAGTAACATCATACGTAACGTCGACTCGGAGCCTACATGGAGATAAGGAAGATATGTGTATGTTGTTGCTCTTTCTGTCATTACCGATCAATCCCTCGTTCACTCCCTTCTTTTCAAGACTACCCCTTCTTCCTTCATGGCCTTCCACTTCAAACGAACACAGCAGCCATCAAGATGTCTTATCGTGAGTCAAGTCTTGAGTCCTTCTAACTCTCTTGGGCTTTTCTCTTATTACAAAAGGTTAAAAACAAGAGAACAAGCCTATCTGAGACTATATCTCTAACTCTCTTTATGTTCTTCATTATGTGTATGTATAGACACAAGACATGAGCCATCTTCCTTTCGTTTGTATGGACAGAAGACAGACAGAAGGAATCTTTCAGAGGGAGGTAGATTCCGTGAGATGAAGGTAGACCATCTGATTCTATCATATTGATGAAAATGCAGACAAAGAAAGACAGACCTCTTCTATCTCTCTCTTCTCTTTGTAAAGAGAGAAAAGAAGACACCAGATCTTCATTCTTTCTCTTAGGTCATTCTTCATCTCACCATACAAACAACAGACTCCTGGAGGAACAGACAAACAGCCTTCATTACGATAAATCTGATTGATTGGTTGATTGATTGATTGACATGCAAGAAGACGCCTCTCGTACGACCACTATGAAGTCATAATACATCAACCCCTGTAATACGGTGTATATACATACGCATACTTGAAGTTAGGGAAAGAAAGACAAGCTCATTACTTAGATGATTGATTCAAGACTTAAACCGATTCCAAAAACGATAACAGGTTTGAGGGGGACGTCCATATGAGTATACATACATACATATGTATTTCTCTATATACACATAGGTATGGATAGAGATCCCGACGCCTCAGATCATACACATACAGATACATTCATGATCTGTCCATACACACATATATATACATACATACACCCATCATCTTTCTTCAAATTCTTTCTTAATCTGTCTTTCTTTCATTCTTTCTCTGACTCTATCCGAGCACGAAGACATCAGACGACACTTCGGCTCATACACCTGATGCTTTGCTGTTCTCTCCTTTGATTATATACATTTCTCTCTCTCGCACAAAAGCTCTACGCCCCCCCCCCCCATATAGAAGTCATAGACATGTATGTAGGTTCGTTTTGTTGTGTGGGAGCTTCTTTAAGGTTGCTGACAGTAGTAGTTATGGACATCCTTTTCGGTGACAGAAGCAAGAAGTTCGATGAGATCTTTGGGTAGGCGGAAGATCTGTAGGAAAAGAAATATTAGCACATCAGAAGGTCGAGTGAAAGAAACTTCCTTGTATCCGTCGGACCGCATATATAGAGAGATATCTGGGTATGTCGATGCCACCTCTTTGAAGAAAACCGGAACTACTACCCTGGAGATCATTAGAGACACCCCGGAACATAACAGCGTATGTACACCTGAGATGGTTCCATTGTATCTTTACCCGGGAAGATTCTAGTGTATATACACCCGAGAAGATCAGTCTGTACATACACCCGAGAACACGTTTTTGAAAGAGGGTCACATAGGAAGTCATAGTAGTACGTTTGTCCTCTATGCTTCTTTTTCTCTTTGAGTGTTTAGTTGAAGAAGGAAACACCGCTTACCGCTGCAGCTTCGGGTGTCTGTACACTCGACGAGAGGGCTTTAAGGAAGAGAAGAAGGAAGAGACGTGAATTGACTTTCTCAAATTCCCCTAAAACAACTTCATCAAAGTGCTCATAGAGAAGAAATCTAAGAGACATTTCCTCCTCATCATCTTGAACATCGGAGACATCCAAATGCTCTATGACGAGTGTGTATACGGCTGAGAGGGGAAGAAGTTTCAGAGCCAAGATCGAGGCATGTTTTCGGAGGCTGAAAGGAGAGAAGAAAAAGAAGAGAAGAGAGAAAAATGGAGAACAGCCGAAAGTTGATTTAGATGAAAAGGATACCAGGAAAGATGGTCAGAGAGATCTTCAAACTTGGGGACGCACGTCAGTCTAGTATCTCATCTACATGTCTCCCACGCACATAGACATACATCCATATCTTTAGTACAAGATCTATATATGAAAGAAAGAAGCTAGCGACGAAGTTTTCTTTAGACCAAATCTACATTTCATTTCCATCTATTCTGGGTGTATCTCAAAAGATGCTGAGACAAAGTTATCAGGAAGAATCTATCCATCTATACACACATATCTAGATGTAGGAAGAGAGGGAGAAGTCCCCTTACGGAGAAAGATACATATACGCATATATCTATACGTACATAATGTGAAAGAGAGAAAGATACATACAGACCCATGTACATACATACATATCTATCTCAACAGATACATGTGGACAGATAGGCCTTCATGTACATATATATATGTAAAGAGAAAGATGAAAGACATCTGTTTAGCACTTACCACTGTATACACTGGAGAAGACCTTTAAGTCCAGGTGTAAACACACTTTGATCACGTTCTCCTGTTGTGCCATCTTTCATCGAGGAAAGTGTCGCCCTCCCTTCTCCAAGCATGACGATGGTTTGAACGAGGTCTCTATTCATTATCTTATCCCAGGCTCCTAGGTCTCTTATTATATCTCTTTCTTCTTCTTCTCTTTCAGCCTCTATTCCTAGTCTTAGGTCATCTTCTAGCAAGTACCACTGCAGATCTTGTCTCTTCTCCTGAAGGCAGAGAAGTTGTTCGTGATGACCACGAAGGGCATATCGATCATCTTCTGATGACGGTGACGCTCTACAAGTCCTCTGAGATGTCGACAACGAGCAAGAGGAAGACGAAGAAAGGTTTACGAAGGGATAGAGAAGTTCCGCTTCCAAAAGATGTATATATTGAAGATATCTCTCCAAGAAGTTGAGCTTCTCTTGGAGTGTCCATAGGAAAGGATGATGAAGAGATGCAACGAAATATCTATTCAATTTCATTAAAGAGTAAACAGATGTCTTATCATGTGGATTCATGATCTTCACCTTCTTTCCCTCCCCTTCATTCTCTTCCTCGTCACGTTTTCTTTCTCTCAAGATCTCTTGTTCTTCTTCTCCTCCTACCATCAGATCTCGTCCTCGACTGAAGACCTTCGTATCTTCTTCACTTGTTGGAGGCGAAGAAGTGCGTCTCATCATCTCTCTTGTGCGTGTATCTCCATGTAGAGTGAAGCACGAGAGATCGCCAAGAAGGAACGAAAGAAGATTGGACAGAAGAGGAGGGATTTGAGAAGAGATCTCATTTCTCAGAGATCTACAGAAGATAGAGAAAGAAGAAGACGAAGATGGAGAGACGAGAGAAGAAGACGATAGCATGATTTCTTCGTCATTGGTGTTCTTTGCATGCCGTGTATTACCTCTCAAGAGAAGAAAGAAGATCAGAGAGAGAGCGGTATGTCGGAAGGAAGGTAAAGAATCAGGAGTGGCCGGACCTGCGAGAAGAGCCTTCTCCATGAGTGAAATAGATGGATGAAAGAGATTTGGTACCACCTGTAAATGGCTATCAAGAAAGAACGATGTACACGAAGAAAGAGAAGAAGAGGGAGTGAAGAGAAGTTGTCTTAAAGAGAGAAATTGGGGAGAGGATGAGGGTGTATAGGGTGGGGTCCCTGTCGATGGGAAAGACATCATAGTCGAAGATGATGAAGAGAAAAGCATTAAGGAGAGATCTCTCGGAGATAGAATAGAAGAAAAGGAAGAAATCTTCGACTTCTTTTCTTGTTGTCCGTCTTTCTCCTTCTCTTGTTCACGACCCGGAGGACTCATATGAGAGGATTCAGATGGAAGTCCACAGGTGGATCGTGCTTCTCTCTCTCTTCTTCTTCTTCTGCCTTGAAGATGTCGGGTTGCAGAGAGACCTTGAAGATCAAGAAGAGAGGTTAGAAGAGCTTTCAAGAAAGCAGGAAATTTTCTCGGAAGCTTCTTATTCCAGAGATTCACTTCTTTCTTCTTTTTCTCAGAGAGCATCTCTCCTCCTATCTTATCCTCAAAACTACCACTTCCTCTCATCATGAGTTGCTTCGTTCTCTTCTGACGTTGATCATCAGACGTGAGTCTCTTATGCTCCTCTTCTTCTCCTCCTCTCTCGCAACATTCACCTCTCATGTTGCTGTTCTTCTTCATACATTCTGTCTCTCCTTCAGCAGTAGTAGAAGGACACCTACCACCCCTACTCTTCCTGCCATGTGAGGTCTCTGGAGTAGTCGATGGAGCTCCGTCTTCGATGGATGAGAAGACGCGGCAGTCTCCATCCGAATGGATATGAGAAGAAGAAAGATTGAGATGAGAGGGAAAAAGAAGACCTTGTTTCTTGACTCCGCCTTTTCGACGTAGATGGGGTGTCTTGGAGTTCTCTTCTTCGATTTCTTGAGAAGCAACGTCTTCTTCGTCTTCGTCATCACATGAGGTGTGATTTAGAGCATCGCCTGCAAGTCGAAGAAATGAAAGAGAGATAAGAGATAGAGACTCTCCCTCGTGTTGTTCTTTCTCATTCTTCTCGGCATCTTGTTTCTCCTGTTGTTCTTCTTCTTCGCTTGGTGAGGTAGCCTTCACAGAAGAAGAAGAGGAACAAGAAGAAGAAACATCATCAGATCCAGACATAGTTCCTGGTAGTCTTATCCTGTCTATCCTTTCATGATCACTCTCGATATCTTTTCTTCCTTTCTCAGCATGTTCAAACATCATCTTCATGTCTTCTTTCTTGTTCTTCTCCTCCTCCTCACTCTCTTCTTCAATCAGCCCAGCAGTAGGATGCTGACCTTTCTCATCAACAAGACTCGCCAAGGGGGGGAGACTCTCAAGAGAAAGAGGAAGTCTAGGAATGAACGAGGTACATGGGCATCTCATGAAAGAGGAGGTTGTTCTGCCTCGCTCATTTCCTTGTCTTTCATGCAGTCGGGAGGAGAACTCAGGTATCTTCACCATCATCATTTCAATGCAAGACGAATGATAGAAATGCGGACAATCCAGCTGACGATGGGATAGGAAAGCACTTTGGACTTCTTCCTCACTCCTCTCTTGTGGATGAGGAAGGGATGATGAGGTGTATGTACACCTGACAAAACAACACATATCTCCTCCTCTTTCTCCATTATAGCTATCATGACTCAATCCTCCTTCTCGTATACCTGTAGCTCTCTTTCCACACCAAGCACACCAAAGAAATCGATAAACATCAAGATGTCCTTCACATGTCTTCTCTCCATCTTTCTCTTCTGGTTGTTTTTCAGCTGTCTTCTCATCTTCTTCTTCTTTCTCTGTCTGTTGACATGTCCTATCTCTCTTATTATCACCTCTTTCACTGGAGAAGATCATCTTCACAGCTTTTACTGGCACCGTCATGACAACAATCTTCTCTCTCTCAAGACTGGATAGAGAGGCAGATGATGTCTTCTTATGAGGAGAGAAGAACGAAGAGAAAAGAGGAATAAGAAGATGTGTACGTATCTCAATCATTCTCTTCTTATCCAGATAAAGACATCCTAAGACAAGATCAGACACAGACATTCTGAAGATGAGACCTTCTCCACCATGCTCTCTTTCTCTCGCGATCATCTGATGAACCTCTTCTTCATCTTCTACCTCTTTTGTATCTCTTGAAGAGATCATAGGAACTCTTGCCTCCACATGATCTAAGAAGAGGGGCTGCCGCCCCCTAGCTTTCTCATCCTTTCTGCTTTCTCTTCTCTCTTCATACAGCAGCCTCGAGAGAAAAGAAGAATCTCCTCCTTGTCTCGTCTCCGCAGCACGCGTGAAGACACCTCTCGCTTGACTACTGGTATAAGAGTTGACGAAAAGATGTTTAAGAGGGAGCCCTGAAGACGAGGCAGAAGATGACGAAGAGGAAGAAGAGCTCTTATCATTCTTACTCTGTTGAAGTAGAGCCATCAAAGAAGAAAGACGATGCGACATGCTGTTGACGATACTCCCCTTCTCTCCTTCTGATTTCTGTGGATGAACTTGAAGAGAAGACGAGGAGAAATCTTTCTCTGAAAAGAACACAAAGGAAAGTAGTAGAAAGACGGAGAAAAATGGAGGACAAAACGAAAGAAAGATAGATACTACACGTCATGATGATTGAGGAACGGGCAAGAACGACAAAAAAAAGAAAGAAGATATGTGAGAGTATGGCCTGTGTATGTAGAAGATGTATTTGGATCTACATCTGTCTCGATGTATTAGGTAAGAAAGACTCGAGAAACGAAGCTCAGTTCTTCAGCAGTCATCGTAGCGCTCTCTCATCATTCTTTCTCCATCGAAGAAATGTGGTCTCTCTTTTCTCGAGTCTATTATGCGCGGAAAAAAGACAAGAAGGGAGGCTCTCTATACCCGTGAGATTCAAAGGAATCCCGTCTGTGCGTATGCGTCTATACAGATATACCTACCTATCTATCGACCTCCCTATACTATGTATATATGTGGATATAGATATATACCCATGTATTTATCTATCTATATGAATATATTTGTAGGCTTAGTACATGAGTGCGAGGAGACATCGTATATGAATAGGGAGTATAGAGTATAGCTGCCTGTACAAGCCCACGACAGAACAAGAAGTTGTCCATCTCATTGACAAGGATCTTCCTTCGTCTTCCTTTCTCAACATACCTGAAGCGAAGAGACAACACGGAGAAGATCGATGTTCTCCATGCACATTTCTGTCTTTCGCTGCTTGTCTCTCTTCCTTCTTTTTCTCTAAGTGTTGATAAGAAGAAGGATGATGGTAGAATGAGGTCGGAGGTACCCAACAGACAAAATACACTGGAGTAGGCGTCATACTAGCTGTATAGGATAGGGCTTCCTCCTTTGTAGAGGAGGATTGATAGACCTTCCTCTTTTCTTCTTCTTTTGTTCTCCTTTGTCCTAAACTGTCCTTGACGCTATGGCTGAAAGAGATGTCAAGAAATCTCTTCAGTTCATCTTGTAGAAGGGATGTGAGAAGAAGATCATTCTTGAAGAGACGCGTATCTTCAGAAAGAACTTCAACATGCTGCTCTTCTTCGACGTTTCTATCGGATCTGTTCATCTGATCTTGATTTAGTTCCTCATCATCTTCTTCATGAGATTTCCTTCCTGACCCTTGTTCACCTTCTTTTCTTTCTTTCTCCTCTTCATCTGAAAGGTGAAGAGAGAAGAGGGGATTATCATCCCGACTATGAGTGGTCATAGCAGCCTCAGGAATGGAGCTTGGCGTTGATAGGTTTCTTCTCTCCATTACGCTACCCGAAGACGAAGAAGATGAACTTGTACATTCTGTAAAGAGTTGATTTGTCGAAAGATGGTCTCCTAGATGTTTAGCAGAAGAGGGTGATGTCGTGGTATAGTTGAAGAGGGGTGATGAAGGTGGACTTGATCGAGGTGTTGTGAAATCGACCGTTGAAGGAGATCTATCTTCTTGCTGGTGTCCTACTTCTTCCTCTCCTCTTCCCTCTTCAGGTTGCCCCTCCCCGAGTTCGATTCCTAGTGCCAATCTTTCGATCATCTTCAAGGGAGAAGAAGACGACGTCTCTACATCTGCTCCATACAACGACGGAGAGGACGATGAAGAAGATGAAGATGAGGAAGAACAGCCGCAGTCAATCGACTGAAGCTGAAGAGGATGGCTATGAGTATTCATAAAATGAGCTGCGGGAGCGGTGCCTGGGGAGGTCGAAAGGGTGGGCTGTTCGCTACTGGTGCATGCTGTATCAAGAGACACACCTCGATCATCGTCGATTGTCGTTGACGATAGACTTCTTCTTCTCCATTTACATGCTGAGGAAGTATTTGATAAGTAACAGCACTTTCCTATCCCTCCACCATACTCACTATTCTGCACAAGACTTCCCTTGTTACTTTTCTGAGGGAATCCGATCATCATCAGAGAGGAGGAACCCAATGAAGAAGAGGAGGCAGAAGCAGAAGCAGAAGCAGAAGAAGCTGAGCTTGGAGGGATACTAGGAAGAGAAGGAGTCGTCGTCGCGGTCGGAATAGAAAGGCCGTAGGCGGGGGTATGGCGTTGGTATGAAGGAGAGGAAGATGGAGATGAAGAATCGTCATCGGAAAGAATCATCGCTGGGGGAAGAGAAGAGATTGAAGACGCCGGTGAACCTTGGCCGGCTCCACCTGTTCCTGCTATAGTGAGATCTTCAAGACTATTGGTACATGTATGAGTATTCGATGGAGGTGTTAAAACGCCCTCCGCAACCAATTTACCTTTCTTCTCTTTCATCTCTTCATGAGGTAGAATAGACAGAGACAGGGAAGGATCTGTATTGGACACAGTGGCCTTCTTATGGAAATCATGCTCTGCTGTCTCATTATGATAGAAAGGAGGAAGCGAAAGACGGTAAGATCTCTCAAACATAGAACTCCATAGAGGAAGATGAGAAGAAGACACAAAAACCACTTTAGTCTTCTTCTCTTCGACCGCTCCTCTTAACGAACCTGTCTCACAAAGATAGACACCCTCTTCATCATTATCTTCTCCGACTCTATGAAATCGACTGTTGTCCACGCTTGTTTCTAGTGTCTTGTCTTGGTGTCTACTACGAGGACTAGACATTCTTGGTGTCTTCATCTTCTGCTGTTTCTTTTCATCATCTTCATCATAATAAGCTTGAAGGAACGAAGAAGGAGATGAAGCAAGGACAAGATGGATGGTAAAGAAAGGACATTCTTCACTCCACTGAAGAGAAGAAGCTAATGAAGAGAAACGACTTCTTCCTTCCTGTCCAGCATCCTTTCTTCCTTCTTCTTTTCTCGCCTTTTCCTCTTCTTCAGAACTTGTCAGGAGAGACGCTGAATCTGATCCTATTGCTGTTAAACCAGGTAAAACAAGAGGCGGAAAACCTCCTTTTCCTTCTTGCGTATTCTTCAAGAATGATAAAGAAGGCGAAGAAGAAGAGGGTGAAGGAAATGAAGAGAAGAACTTCATCATTCCGCCCTCTGTTCCATTGATTTGTGCATCTAGAGAGATAGAAGGTGAAGCAACCCTTGGGCTCTTCGTTTTAGAGGGAAGAAGAGCCATTCTATGACGAGGAGAATAGAGATAGCTTCTCACGATGGGGGAGGGTGAGAATGTGTGGTTATTGAGGAGTGACGTAGGAGATGGATGAAGACAGAAAACCTAAGAAAAGAAGGGACAGGAAAGAAAGGCATAGAACAAAAGAATGAAAGAATGAAGGAATGATCGCAGGACAAGTATGGCAACATATAAAGAAAGGGAGAGATGATGTTCTGTTCGCAAGAAACATGTATCTATGTACATACATCTATATACACCCACACAGACATGCGACTTTACATACGTGTGTCATCGTCACCATCACCAGAAAGACTATCTATCTGCCTATCTATGTCTATCTCCAATCCACCTACCTACTCCACTATCTCTACTTTATCTCTCTATCTTTATTCTTTTCATTCTTCTACATCATATGGAAATATGTTCTTCCTTTCTTTCAATAGACAGAAGATGAGAGAGGTACCATCATAGCCCCTATCTTTTTCATGCACTCAATACATTCATACACTCCAACAGAAAAAGAACCAGAAGCCCATCCCTATTTCTCTATAGCCTATCTATCTATATCCAGATATCTATACCGAAGACCTTCTCAATACAGCTACCTGTTATCTAGTTCTATAGAGATAGAAATACACCTTCAATCGCACGCATGCAGTAGCACCCCGCAGGATGAAATGAGACACAATTATGATGACGTATGCTTCATTCTGTCTTCCACTCCTTTCTCCTTTAATAGTAACGACATTTTGTATGATGAAAAAAAGAAGAGTTAAAGAAACTCACAGCAATAGGATCAGATGGGAGAGAGCCATGATCTCCTTCGGTCGATTTCTGCTGTGTCTGGTACTGATGGAATGAGGTGTATAGACACTCCAGAATAGAGGAAGCACGTCCACCTTTCCTCTCCTTTTCTCTAAGAATAAGAAGTTTGGGTGAATAGCTAGTGTTGTTAGTGTTCTCATTCATCTCTCCCTCATCATCTTGCTCGCTCCAGAAACCTCTCATCTTGATCTCCTCCTGTGAAAAGCACACGACGGAGGAAAAACGTCAGAAGATGATGAGATACAAACAGAAGAGCTTTGAGTATCCCACACCCTGGTAGTCTAGTCTACATGTCTTGTATTGTCTGCATTCTTGTCTATTCTTTTTTCTAGCTTCCATCCTGTCTGAAAGGGCATGAAGAAGAGTTTCTTCCTTGCTTCCTAGCTTAAAGAAACCTCCTCACTCTCTCTCTCTATTTCATATGCACACTTCTTTCTCTATCAAGTCACCTTCACACTTCCCCTTATCTCCCTCTGCTCTCCTATGTATATAGACATATATAGATACATGTACTACATGTATCTATCTATATTTGTGTACCGTCAAACCCCCTTCCCCCCCTCTGACACACGCATTGATACATCCGTCTCCATCGTTACATACATATGTGTAGATACGTATCCATCTATCTATCTGTATGATACATCTATTGCTATATATATATCTTTATATATGAATACAGATGTGTGTGCGTGTGTGCCTGGTGACCACATACCTCTTCTTCTATTCCATCGCATAGAGTAACGTCATATCCATCATACAGTCTTTTCCCCTCATCTATGAAAGCTCTCCATCTATCATCATCTTCTTCTTTCTTCACTCTCTTCTTATCCTTCTCCTCCTCTGTATGATTGTTGGTCTTGTTCTCCTTCTCTTGATCTTGAAATATCTCTTCCTCTTCTTCTTCCTCTTCTTCTACCTGTCTTTCTTCGACAAGAAAAACCAGTACAACTTTTCTCCATAGACCTACGTGAAGTAATCGATCTAACAAGACTTGCTGCTCTTCAAGACATGTACTAAGGATAGAAAAGATGACCGTCTTTCTTCGTGATTCTCTCATTTCATCTGTCAAAATCATCTTCTTAAAAAGAGATTGATGATAAGAATGACGAGTAAAAGACGATTTCTTTCCTTCTATCCTACATATCTTTTGATGCTCATCCCCTTCATCATTTTCCCCATCTCTTTCTCTCCATGTTTCCACTTGACAAGAGGATCGTTGATGGAACAACAGAGGCTCTTCTTCGGTTGATAGGCCTCCTAGAACGATATCTCTTCCTCGTGCTCCTCTTCCTCTTTCCTCTCCCAATCTTCTTTCTTCACCTGTCTCCCATGAAGATGGAAGATAAGCTGTAGAGCTCAAAGTCAAAGAAGAAGAACGGGGAGGGGGTCGAATAGTCTTTGTACATATCAATTGGGAAGTAGTAGTAGAAGTACTCGAAGCCGAGGGATCGATTGAAGATGAAAGATAACCTGTTGATAGAGTCGGTTTACAAGGATGTGATAAGCTCCAACGAGATGAAGAAAGAGGTGTTTCTCCTACAAGATCACTCATCTTCTTTCTCATTCCTATCATCCTCTTCGAGGTTGCATTCTTCCAATTTCGATCATCTTCATCACCCCGATCACAAGATAGCGTCAAGCTTTCTATTGCCTTTGCAAGATAAGCTTCTTTCTGTGATCGACATGAAGGCACTAGAGTTGTTGAAGATTTCTCTGCTTTCTTTTGATTATCGAGATTCTCTCCATCTTGATCTCCCGAGTTCACCCCTCTCTTATTCTCCTCTTCTTCTTCATCGTCAAACAGAGCTAGAGCTGCGGTAGCTGCCGCTGTGACAGCTGTCTCTTGTTCTTGAAGTTTCTCAAGAGATGACAATGAGACACCTGCGGCCAGATGATCACTCCCCTCATGATGTTCATTCATCTTCAACATCTTCTTTTCCTCCTCTTCTTCTCTTTCTTTTGAGTGATAAAAGACAGAAATATCATCTCCTTGATACGACGAATACAAACGCTTCGAATCAGCAACTTGAGGAGAGGCAGTTGTTAACCCCCCTGTATGGTCAGGGGACGATAGAAACGAAGACGACGAAGAGGAAGAAGATTTGAAACATCCTAGCCCTGGAGGAGCTGAAGATGCAAAATACGCATAATCGATCTGTGATAGACCTGTGTGGCTGTTTGGCTGAACTTCTCCTTCTTCTTGTACTAAAGAGTTGTGTGGATGGTTGAAGTTGTCCATACCTCTTATCTTCATCATGAGACCAGACGTCATCATCCTCGTCATACCCCCTCTCTCTTGATTTTCTGTTCTTTCCTCTCTCGGCAGATGAAAGATGTCTTCTTCTCTAGTAGCACCTCCTGAGGATACACCTGTATAGTAACATAGAGGAGAAGCAGATCTGTCTATGAGGGTCTTGTCCTTATGATAACAAGGTTCATAAGAAGAGTAATCAACAGAAAAAGATCTCTCTTCTCTACCGTGTGAAGATCCAAACAGAGGGGGATGAGAAGCGGAGAAGGCTGCTGATGATGACGACGGTGTATACAAGGACGACGATATGATATCATCTTGTCGATATGAAGACCAAGAAGAATTCCATCTCTCTCTTTCTCTTTGACTATCCTCTTCTTCTCTTCTTCCTTGTTCTGTCACCATCGTAGTCGATCCGCAGAATCTAGAAGACTTGAACATGGAAGGAGAGATATCTTGTGCCATATTATTTATCTTCTCTTGATCTTCTTCTTGTCCTGTCATAGATCTCATATCATGATGGAGAGACAGATATTCCTCATGAGAGGAACGGATCTTTTCTCCCAACTGTCTATGCTTCTGACTCTTCATCATGAGTAGATCATCTCCTAAACCGGGCGGAGGCGAAGACGACAAAGGAAGAGGAAATGTTCTCTTGCTGGTCTCCGCCATCTTCTTCTTTTCTTCTCCTTCTGCTAGGAAAGGTGTCCATACACCATCACCTTGTTCAAACAGGCCTAAGAACTTTCTCTGTGAAGGAATGGTATAACGATGGCAGCGGGTAGCTTCTTCTTGTTCTTCTTCCACCTTTGCTCCTTCTCCTCGGGTCGATCTATTCTTATCACTATGAGAAAGATCACCCATCACAGGATTAGAAGAACTTGAGGAGGAAGAAGAAAGATTCGCTCCTTCTTCTCCACCTCCCACCCCTCCTCCTCCTAGTGGATCATGGCTAGCAGCATCGCTATTGCGACTACTGCCTCTTGTACTGCTACTACTGCTATCTTCATGAAGACCGAGGGCAGGAGTCGCGACGGTGAGAGAAGATGAAGAAAAAGCAGATGAATGCTCCCTCGAAGTTTGAGGGCAGGAATACCTTTCATCCGAGAGGACTTGATGGGTGCTCTCCCCTGCTGTATCTTCTCCTCCTGAGAGATGATAGCGACCGCTTTTCGTCTTTCCTTCTCCTGCAGATGGAAAGAAAGGGAGAAAGGATGAAGGGGTCGTTTTGGGTTCTTGCTCGGCAATGGAAAGGTTTTCATTGTATCTCTCTCTTCCTCGTTCTCCATCCTCTTGTTCTCTTCGATCTGCGACTACTTCTGTTACTCTCTTTCCTTCTTGTCTCTTATAACTATGATAAGATCCATGGGCATCTTGAGCTGAAGGAGGCGGAGGAGGGATAGTCCGATGATGATCTTGGATCTTCTTATCATTTTCATCATGCAGCAATCCTCTCCGTTCTATTCTCGTCCTCTCTTCTTGGAGACTATAGCCTTCTCGTACATCTATCATGACCGATGAAGAAGAATCTCCTTCTCGTAGACCTGTGAGAGCCTCCTGATGGAGGAGTCGAGATGCATGCAAGAAAATGTCATTTTCAAAGTCACCTGATGATGAGCAGGATACAGATGAAAGGCCTCCTGCCCTTCCCTTAAGCTCGAAAGGAGCTTCTCTTGAAAAGGTCGATTCAAGAAGAAGACCATCATCCTCCTCGTGAAGAAGAGATTTCTCTGTGTTCTTCTTGTGAGGTATACCTGAGTCCACAACTACAGCCGCGCTACGACTATCATCATGACTGTTCATCATGTCCATCTTCATCTTGAGTTCTTCTATAGAGAAATCTTCAGAAGATGATGAGGAAGAGGTGTTTCTTCTCTGTAAGAGCATCGCAGCTACCTGGTGTAAGAGAGGAACTTGATCTACTGCTGCTGCGGCTGTCGCATTCTTGCCATGTTTCACATTCATCTCCGTTGTAAGATCTTCGATGAAGACTCTTTCTTCTTCTCTTTCTTCCTCGAGATTCTGAGGAGGCGGAGGAGGAGGAGGTACCATCATCGACATCATCGTAGCACTCGTAGACCTCACTCCTTCTTCATGATAGGTCTCTGGTGAAGATGGATATGAAGAACGATAAGAAGACGACTGAAGAAGTCTCTGTTGGTGTGTCTCCTCTTGGTTCAAAGACAAAGACGAAGAATGAAAGTAATCACGTCTTCTCTCATCGACTCTACACATCTCTTCTCCTTTGGGGTTCTGAGGATGTGCAAGAAGAAGAGCTGATTTAGGTGTAAACACATTTGCATGCAGAGACAATCTCGTCGTTTCTTCTCCTCGTTTTTCTCTTCCTGTGACCATCTCATGGCTCTCACGGAGAGAAAGAGGCGAGGAAGAAAAACCACCTCCACCACCTTCTTCTCCATGATGTGGAGGAGGATAGCAGTCTTCTGAAGATGAATGAAATGCATTTGAATCTTCTTCATCTTTGTTCTTCTTCATCATCCTCATCATGAGTCGATTGTCTTCGATTCTTCCTCTTGCACCATGATGTCCTTCTCCTCCTCCTCCTAGACCTGTACTTCTTATCATTTCCAGGCATACTTGTTCGATCTCTTCATCACTCTGTCCAGCAGCATCTTCTCTTCTTCTATGACTCTTCTTATTCAATGGTAGTAACCTCCCTCCATCTCCTTCTCTATTCATTCCGCCGCCCCCTGTCATCATCATGCATCTTTCTTCAACTTCGCCTGCCTCTTCTAGACAAGCAGAAGAGTTTCTTAAGCCATAGCCAGGAGAGGTACCAACCACTGTGTCCCTCATACTCTTCTTGTTCTTATCATGAAGATGAAGAAGACCATCACGATCCTTCTGATTCATCATATTAGACTCGTGGCCATTGGCCATGACAGGTGGTGGTATCGGAGGGAGTGGATTGTCATTCCCCACACTATGGCTATGATGATACTGTGGCTGTTGTGGCATGTTCTTCTGATTTGTCGCATAATGATGAGGAGACATGGCCGTCATGGTCTCATTCATTACAAGAGATGCCGGAGATGAAGAAAAGGATAATCTTCGGGGGCCTCTTCCCTCCTCTCTGGGAGGCCCATTCAAATGAGGGGGATGAGGCTGGGGAGAAGAAGACGGCTGATTTGGTGGAGGGATTTGATTATAACAAGATGATGAAGGTGAAGAACTATTTATTATCACACCATTACATGTCGTCATGCCACGAGAAGATGAAAATGTGCTAGGGTTAGATGAAGAGTTAGATCCTCCTCCAATTCCATTGCTATGAGGGGGGTTATGGCTTGGGAGAGGCGGAGGGGGAGCCGGTAAGGCAGGTCTATTACTATGATGATGAGGGGTGTTATTACTATTATTATAGCCTAGCTTATTACTATTACTATTGGTATTGTTATGACTCTGTGGAAGAAGTTTCAAAGAAGAAGGAAAAGAATTTGCATAAGGTGACGAAGATGATGTAAAGAAAGATGATGCACCCCCCCCACCATTCCCTCCTCCTGCTCCTTCATTATGATGATGACGATTTTGATTATGGCCAAAATTTACCCCGTTCACTCCTCGTCGACCCGTGTTGCCAGAAAGACGGCTGAGAAAGAACGCAAAAGAAGAAGTTAAAGGAGAGTAAAGAGATATATGACAGACAAACGAAAGAGAAAGATAGATAGACCCAAGGCCAATGTATATCTGTCTATCTATATGTATGTTGTATGTTGATTCAGGATGATAGATGATTCATGGCAGTGTTGGGGGCTCTGTATACACGGAGAGAGAATTTTCAGGCAGTGCATGCATGCATGCAATTAAGGGATTGCACGCAAGTGAGAAAGAAAAATGACACACGCGAGAGAGAAAACAAAACATACATACCTTCCAAATCATGAGACAGATAACTAGATAGAATGATATATATATATATATATATACATATATATGCATAGCCCTGAGAACTAGGCTATACATCTCGCACTCTAGTTCTTAGGACTGTTCATCAAGGCATTCATCGCACACTGTCTATTCTCCTGTCCTAGATAAATATGAACACTCTAGGTACAAACAGCACCCACTACAACTTCGCAGATACTTATGTCATGCATGTATCCTTTTCACTTACATCTCCGTATCTATTCACCTGTCTATCTCCCCAATCTGGAATTCGAGCTCGTGTACATATCTTCTCTCTCTCTCTGTCCATACTGTCCGTCCCACCCCCATCCCCGTTTCTCTCCGTACATGACCGAAGACGAGCACCGCATACACACACCAACACACATACACAAATGCATATCGTCCCTAAACTTCTCCACCTACCTTTGATGTCCGAAGGCTTCAAAATCATCAAGATTGAAGAGGGGAGGCTGTAGGAAGAGAGGCTGGAGAAATTTTAGCTGTCCAACAGGAAGAGGTTGTGTATAAGAGAATTGAGGTAGAGGTGGTGGAGATGGGAGTCTTCGTTCACTAACATCATGATAAAAAGCACATAGAAATCCTCGAGGACAACCTCCTATAGCTGTCAATACAAGGCCTCCGCCATTCCTTTGAGAATGAGGGCCTTTACTATGATTGGCAGATGAGCCTCCCCCTTTGGTATCTACACCCCCAGAGGCTCCTCCTCCTGATTGAGGTCGATAGTCTATACAGGGCATCGTCTTATAATAGGATGGATGATAGAGCTGTTCTTTACTCCCATGTGAAAAACTGCATCGAGCTCTGAAGAAGAAAAGAAAAGAAAACAACGACGAAAGATAGTCAGAGAGAGAAAGACAACAACGAGGGAGACACTGCAAGAAAAAAAGAGATGAAGAAGAATGAAATAGAATTGAAGAGAATAAGAAAAAAGAAAGAAAAAGAAAAAGATGCAAATGCAAAGGCAGATTGGTTTCATTGGGAAGTGTGAAAGAGATCTTGATGAAGGAAGTGAAACGAAGACCCACCCTAGAGCCTCGTATCTCGAAAGACAGAGTAGTCCCAGACAGATAGGTGAAGTATCAGGTGTATATACACTCGAGCAACGCTATGAAGATAGATGGACAGCGAACAATGCTGACGTCCCCTGTGAAGTCTACAGATAGATAGATAGATAGATAGCATAACGACAAACAGGTATATAGAAGAACGGTAAACAGATAGATGTAAAGTATATAGACTGAAGAGAGCTGTAGACTCTTTTTTACTAGAGTATGTATGAGTGTGAGAATGTCTGTAGCATGTGTGTGGTGGTGGTGGTAGTCGTTTTCGTAGTAGTAGTAGTAGTTACCCGTGTGGACATCGTTTATCATAATCGGCCGAGTGAAGGTCCTTGTTCCATGCAGGGCAGGGCTCTGATCCATACCCTGAGAAAGACAGTCAAAGAACAAAGAAAAGGAAAGAAAGGACAAGAGATCATACAAAGATGGAAGTGAAGGAATGAAAGAACGAAAAGGTCGTTCTTTTGTTCTTTTTCCTCCCTCTATAAGAAGAGCCTGGATACTCTTACAAACACAAAGCATAAAGGGGCCTTTGCTACATCTCTGTATAGACGAGACAGGAAATCGATATGTAGACAGATAGAAAACATGTATATATGTATATATAGATATATAGATACCAATTTTGCAGACATGAATTGATCTATCTATACATCTATGCATATCTATCTCTCTATCTATCTCTACATCTGTCGACTTATCTCTACATCGAGAGAGGTCGAAGATCGAAGAAGGGAAAAGGTGGCAAGACAATGGATGCTGTCTCTTCTTTCTCCTAATTAGAACAGAAGATCGATTTCTTCATTCTTTCTTACCTATAGCCGGTGATCTTCTGCAATCTTGGTACGTATGGGCATATCCACAGGTGTGCCAGTCATGTTGAGATCCATAGGGACACCACACAGTTTTGAATTTCGAGACGAAGAAAGTACAGTCAGGCTTCTTCTCTTCTTCTTCTGTAAAGAGTGTCGCTCGGATCTCTCCTCTTGTATGGGCAAACGCGCAGAAGATGCCACGAGCGCAGCAGACATTTCTTCCCTGTCCACAGACGAAAGAAATGAAAGAAAGAAAGAGACGGGAAAGGGATTAAGAAAATGAGGAGATTGAGAGCAAAAGGTTGGTAGCTACCACAATAGGGGACAATGTCGAAATAGACCTCAGTCTTTGTATAAAGCAAGGAAGAAGATAATAGAGACAAAAAGAAAGATTAAGAAAGGAGAGAGAAGAAACACAAAGAAGCAAGGGAGCAATAGAAGAATAGATATAGATATATACATGGTGTATATACGTATATAGTGTATATATCATTGGTATATACAGATGACAAATATACAGTTAGGTAATGAATACACCCCAATCATCCACGTATGGATGTATATGTGGACTTCAATAGAATCTCCATGTAACACAGATCGGAAGTGTATCTACAACGGTGATCTCTAGTGTATTTGTATAGATATATATGTGCCAGGTGGGTAGATACATATATCTCAATGGTTATACAGAGAAGAAGAAATCTCTTAACTGGGTATGCATAAGCTTACATTATTAGGGAAGTTCGAACAGAAGCGTTGCTTGTAGATATTCGGATGATACAGAAGCTCATGACGGTTGTGACATCTCTCGCAGCTGAAGAAGAGAAAAAGAAAGAAAGAAAAGTAAATACATAAGAAAGAGAAGTTGAGGGAAGAAAACAACAACAAGCGATACAAGGGAGAATCACTCGCGCTGTCTTCAAAACTATATCAGTACATCTATACATACATCTATATACATATATACATATAGGTATCTATATTCCA
The DNA here is from genome assembly GCF_002600585.1 of Cystoisospora suis. Taxonomy (NCBI): domain Eukaryota; phylum Apicomplexa; class Conoidasida; order Eucoccidiorida; family Sarcocystidae; genus Cystoisospora; species Cystoisospora suis. The sequence continues at coordinate 24,915 of NW_027153058.1, forward strand.
CCAGTGTACAGACATCTGTATATCTCAATATATCTCCAGAGTACATACAGCTCTTCGATGTATTTTGCAACTTCTATCTTCTTGCGGCTGTCCTTGTCGTAAGCTTCTACACCTCTTTCTTTCTTGGTTTTGAACAGGAGTTTCACGCTCGTCGCCTTCTGCACGTCCGCAACAACTACACATTGATGTATGTTGTTCATAGAGAGAACATCCATCAAAATCCTCACTCCTCAGATAGATCATCAGGAGACATAGATAGATTCGAGATAGATAGCAAGATGAAGTAGACACGGAAGAAAGCTTACTTGTCTCCTTTACTACATTGTACAGTGGCTGTATCAAGATCAAAATGTTCTTCACATTGCTCAGCTCGATATGTCACTGGGGCCCTGTACGGACGACAACAAGCAAGAAGATGATGAGGGAAGACAAAGAGAGAAGAACAAAAACAAGAGACGATGAGGAAACCGGACGGTTAAAAAGTGCAGAAAAGAGTCAGGGGTGTAGAGGAAAAGACGCTATTCTACACTCTAAACAAGCAAAAACATGTAGATACATATAGGTAGTATACATTCAGATATGAATGCAGATAGATATATAGATAGACTATACGGTTGTAAGATCTCAGTCAATCTACAATGATTGAAAAAGTGACACACCGAAGTGCTAGTGCTACCTACGACGACTACTATCATGCCTTTACATGCACACGTATATACACATCTAGATACACATGTATATAACCTAGACCTCCATATATATCTACAACTGTGTCTCTATATAAGGATATGTATATCCTCCCTTCTCCCCCTCTCTCTCGTTTGCCCCCGCACCTCCCCGCCTCTCAACTCTTGTTCTACTTACCTTCGTTTATCTCGATAGTTATGGTAATAAGGACAGCTCTTTCTTTCATGGAGAAGATTCTTATTCCGACAAGGAAAGACCTTGAATACCGTCAAATCTAAAGAACCATCTGGAAGTAGAAAGTTCAAGACACCTCCACCCCCCCCTCCTCCTCCTCCCGCTGCATTTGTCTCACTTTCTCCTCCAGCAGAAGATACCGATGACATGCTTGGCCCATCACCTGTTGCAGATGTGGTCCCTTCAGAAAAAGGTGTTGTTATATGATTCTTATCATCTGCAAGATGATTGGAGATTCCTTCGATCCCTTTTCCTCGTGAGGAGTCTTTTCTTTGTACATTGCGAGACGATAGCATCGAGGAAGAAGATGATGATCCCGGTGGGCATGATCGAGGTAAGTTTCTATCACATGATGACGGACGTGTCAAAACGACTCCACCTTTCAAGTCTTCTTCTTCATCTTCATCTCCTTCTTCAATACTCTTCGTCCTTTTCTTTTTGTTGTCGTCGTCTTCTAAATTTCTTCCATGGAGAAGAGCCGACCCATAGGTCTCATTCTTCTTCAACGTATGAGAATTCTCATGAAGATGATCTGTAGTAGAGCTACTACCCTTCGAAGAAGAGAGGGATGTCTTGGTATTCATACCTAGATCTCGTTGTCTATCATCGATCATATCTACCAATGCCTTATTGTAACCACAAAGATTCGACATGGGTGGGGTGGATGAAATCTCACCATTCCCTCCTCCTGCTAGAGATGCCCCTAGTAATAAAGTCTCGTTTGAAGATAACTTATTAGGACCAGGAGGTAAAGCATACTTTCTTGCATGTTCTACACGTAGATCACTTTTGCTATGTGCCTTCCAGCAACAACAATTGGTGCGGCCACATAACGTCGTGCGATTTTGAGATAAAGAAGATGAACCATTCGACGATGAGAATGAGGAGGCTGAAAAAGAAGAAAAACAGCATGTCCCTCCTTTTCCAGCTTTATTCGAACATAAGGTCGCTTTATAGACAGCTGGATGAAAGTAGAGCTCTGTCTCTGTATGACAGCATCGACACTTCTCTCCTTCTGGGCATGTACCGACCGCATGTTTACATCGGACACCCCAGAAGAGAAGTCGACATGTCACAGGATCTACAGGACAACGGCCTGAGAATCAAATAGACAGAAAGAAATGAAACACACATAAACATGATGAAGGATGAATGGGAAGGAAGAAGAAAAGGAACTATAAACACGCACCATACGCATCTGATTGATATACACGTACGGGGGGGATTGTGTACGTGTCCATGTATATTCAGTATAGATACATTGGAAACCTCGATCTTTGAATAGTCTGACAGCTGAAAGTCAGTATACATATCTATCCATGGTGAATAAATACATACATACATATGTATATACGGCCTTCCCCCTTTTCTCATTGTTTGTGTTACATGAACATGATAGAAGTCTACCTACATATACATATCCATACATCTTCATACATACATTACTATGCTGGGACCTCATGAACTCTCCGAAGAGACTATACTCTATGCATTCTCGAGAACTTTTCGACAGATATCAACTGGGTGAACTCTTCTTCTCCTGTTCCGGATTGTTCATTCCTTCGTGTTTTTTGTTGTGCTTACGTCTTCTGCTTCCAAGTCGTAACATGATAGCCACATGTTCTTCCTTTTCTACCTCTGAGTGAAAGATCGGAAGTTCTACCGTGGCCACCATTGAGAGAAGTATTTGGCTCTTATACAATTGCTTTCCTCTCTTTCCTCCTACCCCTCCACCACTACCACCTGCCTTCAATGCTAAAGATGATGTATTGTGATTCATCGTCGTACTGCTATTACTCCTTCTTCGATCCAATAGAAGATCTCCCCCACTTCCACCTGTCACCGTCCCTAGAGAAGTCTGATCTCTTAGGACACCAAGAGGTGGGAGATCTTCTTCTTTCAAGAAAGATGACGACATTTCAGATCCTGATATGCTGTCATTCTCTAGACCTTTCAAGCAAGTCCCCCCTCCTCCTCCTCTACCCCCTTCAACTTTCCCGTTCGTCTTCTCTCCATTCCCCCCCCGAGTCGCCAAAGTGCTTGTAGCATTCATTCCTCTTCCTATCTGTACAGTCTTGGTATTGGTGGCACCACCACCTTTATGATGTCGACCTGTATCACCCTGTGGATGAAATGTCTTGCCATTCTTCATCTTATGATCACCTGCATTGTTCTTCTCTTCCATCTCCATCTTCCCTTCATTGGTCTTTCCTTCCCCACCATCGCGTTGCTGTCCGTGTAGAGGGTGGCTCTTCTCCTCATCATCACTTATAGTACTTCCACTCATACGAGCTGAAACAGCCCTTGCCGCTACAGCTTTATAACTCAAGACTTTACATGATGTTCCGGAGGTCGAAGTATTGACAGAAGAAGAAGGAGACATCTTCATCTTGTTTTCATTGGTCAAGTCATCATCACTATCATGAAGATGAAGATGATTAGGGGTCGATTCCTGCTTCTTCGTATCCGGCTTCTCAGATGTGAAATGAAGGGTTGTATGACTATGAGCCGTCGACGGGTAATGCCCCCCTCGCTTAGCGCGACCTTCCATTGTTGTTGAAGGAGACGAAGCAGAAGAAGAAGACATCATCCTTGCTATGATGAGCTTTTGCTTGTTTGTCGCCTTCTGTCTCTTGAAATAATCTGCAGATGAAGAGGAGATAGACTGGCCGATCTACTCTCCCTGATAGAGACACAGCGTGCTGACTCTCCTGAAGGAAAGAGATGATAAATAAGAACGAAAGGAGAGATGAAGACAGTAGATAAACTGAAATGAAGGGATGTGTTTTGTTCTCTCGTCAATCTTGGTCACTTCATTAAAAAAGGGGGAAGGAGTAGATGACGACGAAAACAATTGAATGAGCCTGGAATGAATGATGAAGAATGAATGATGATCTATAGCTGCTGAAGCTCTCAAAAACAGATGCGAGCAAAACAATCAGAAAGAAGGAGAGGATGCGGTGGAGAGACCACGCATGATCTGAAAGAATAGAAAAGAGGAAATCAGGTGAATGAAGAAGGACTAGGTGAGTGAGAGGTTTTCTCTTCTCAACAACAGAGGGACCAGGCCGCTTCTCTGACTGAAACTTCGTTTTCTCGGGAGACGAGTCCCGAGGTGTGTGTGTAGACACCTGAAAAAAGAATGTAGAGAAGAGACCTCCGAGATATGCACGGATCACCTTCAGTCGCCCCTTCTTGTTGATGATGAAAACTCATTCATTTGTTTGTAGCTTCGATGCCGTGAGCGCGCGGCGGATGAAAAGAAGTTGATGGCGTTTTCGTCAAAAAAGAAGAAACAGAAAAACAAGAACAGCCGCAGAGAACAACAACAAGCACAACCTGGATCAATAAGAGAGTATATTCATGACAAGATGAACTTCGTTTTGTTTGTTCTACTTCGTTGATGATGTCCAACCTGCTGTGTGAGGTCTCTCGCCTAACTTTCTTCACCAGGGCGGCGGTCCGTCACCTGCATCGCTCGAGTTGCACGAGTACTTGGGTAGTCGCCTTCGTAAGAGTACGAGGAGCCGTTATTCATTCATAGAACATCACACAAGAAATGTATGCAAGCACACAGGAGAAAGAAAACGCCACAAGGGATAGGCGTGTGGCTTTCACAAGGCTTCCGTAGGCCCTCGGTTCAGAGAACACATGCCCGCTACAATTCATCTCCGCCCGTCAGTCGCCGACAGACAGACAGATAAATGCACAGTCGGGGCAGCGCAGCTGTCTGACACGCCGAGTACGCAGCCGGACTGGAAGCAATGGCAGACGACCGGTTTTCACTGCTTTAGAAAGAATCTTCGGAGCAGACACCTGCACATAAAACACCATTTAAAGACTACGGAAACACACGCATGAGAAAACGGATCACGGACACAGCATTCTCTTCCCGATCCTTCCTTCCTGGCTTTTCACGCTTGTCTGGCGAGCCCGGAGACGAGCTTTCTTTCACCTGCAGGTTGACCGGAGGACGGGAGACGTCGACCGTGAAAAGCAATTGAATCCAAGGCCAGATAGAAAGAGAAGCAGTGGACGCGCTGCACTTTTATTGCATGTGTGTGGGTCAAAAAACATCATTTAAAGATTAGATAGGAAACCTGAGCGGGAAACTCAGCACGCGGTGTGTGGAGTTCCTTGCTGCCTTCTCGGGTAAGCACGCAAGGCCGAGAAGAAAGGCATACACTCGGCAAAAGTCCTCTTCGGACAGGAAAAAAAAATCGGAGAAGTGCTTCTTCCCTGACAGGAGAAATCGCGAAATCGATTTGTCTATTGTCCGAGAACAGCGGCGAGTCGGCCGTCGTGAGGACTTTGAAAGGCGATGATAAATCGCTCACACAAAAAACACCAACAACTAAGAAGCCCGGAGACTAGTTCACTCGGAAAACAAGTGAGCTGTCGAGAAATGCATTCGACTGATGAGCTTTCGGACTCTGCCGTAAACGGTCTATCGCCGTTCGTGCACGGTAGGCTGTCCGGCGGCTCGCACTCCTTCCTCTCTCGTCCGGACAAGACAGGAGAAACGTGGAGTGCTGAACAACAACTCGACGATCGTGTCTCAAACACAGAAAAGGCTAGAGACAAAAGAAAAGGAAGTCTTCCCGCACTGAAGGGAGGAACCTGTTTGCCGCCGTTTCAGGTTAGCAGCACTAGTGGTGCTCCTGGTACCTCGCAGTGAGCGCGCGTTCGTTCCTCTCGATGAACACAGCAATTTTGGAATCACCTGGTCTTGTTGCACGGTTGGACCCCGACTAACCGCCGTGACGGAAGGTCGGCGGACAAAAATCAGGACTGGACTGTTGTGCGTGGAGTTTCGATAGCTCCGAAAATGAAAAAGTCATGAGAATTCCACGAAACAAACTTACAAAGTGCAAAAACCCATAGCGATGAGTTCCTCTGTCCGTTCGTTCCATACCACCAGCAAGCCGTGCCACCCGCAGTACACCGGCAGCACCGTGGCAGGGCGCCAAGCGACAAGCGATAGCCTTGTCAGCCATCGCGAGCGTTTGGGGTAGTAAGCATCGGACGAGCTAACGCGACCGATGCTTACCCATCAATCGCCTGCCTGCCCGTGGGGAACTAGCTGGTCGCCGGCTATCCGATAGACGAGCGCGCGGCTACCTTGGCTACCTAGCTGTAGTTTTTGGCCGTTTATCCTGCCCGGGGGTTGTCCGGACCCCGATTACCGGCCAATCCGGGGTTGTTCGTGCCTGACTCTATCCCCCCCATCAAAAAGGAAAGGTGGGAAGTTCTCGACAGACAGGCGGCCCTGATTCCTTCTCGGAGAGTGCCTTTCGGTGGGAAGAAATGGCGTTCGGCAGCGGCGGGGCAGAAAGTCACATGTCAGTGTTCTTGAAAAAAGGATCGGGGGCGCACTCACAACCACAATTTCTCAAGACACTGTCCTCTCTATTCTCGAGATGGCCGGTGTGTCTGTGTCTGTCGTAGTCAAAACGGAGGAAGTAGCCTCGCAAGCCGAGCAACGTACTGCCGCCAGGTCACGGCACTACTAATTTGCTTTCCCATTAAAAGGTGGTCCGTCCCAGTAGTCTTTCCTTTCAAAGAAGGAATTCCACACATTCACTATGGCATTTTCGCCCGGGTCAGTCGAATATGCTAAAAATCTGGACGAGCTGCTGTCTGGCCGCCTTTGTCTGCTCCACTCACCACACCACGGCCTTGTGACTAGCCGCTTCTGAAATCTACCATATTAACGATGTGCCTGCAGGAGTCCCCGCGGGCGGATACTGGTAGCAACGCCTTGAAGGATTTTATTCCATCCAGCGAATTGCTAACTTGGGTCGTGCACGATCAAGGAGCTGTCACTATCAGTCTGGATTGCAAAAGGCAGCTGCTCACTCTGGAACCATATCTCCGTTGAAATGAGGCACACATGCTGAACTGGACCATATGGAAGTGTAGCCGCCATACCAAGTTCTGGAAGGGTTTTGAAACACTGTGTCCAGTCTGCTTTCCGCAGTAAAGCAACGGAGGACGTAACAATAACCTGTGTCCGCCTCCCCGGCATCTTTCAGAGGGAGAAAGCTGTTCTGCAGTCCTGGCTAACCCGTCCAGAGCGTCACGATTAAAGTCGCACGGAGAAGGCCTGTCACCTGCCGAACGGTGCCTGGCCCTCCCAGGACTCGGCAAGACAAGTCCGGCCAGCCCTCGCGGCATACAGTTTCCAATCTCGGGTGTGGGGACTCCCTTCCGACGATCAAGTCGGCCTGCTGAATGTATGGACGGAGACAGGTGATAGGCGCTCCTCATCTTTCGTGCGCGCCTTCCAGACATGCCGTTAAAGAGGGGATCGCAACCGTAGTGGGAGCCACACTTTCGTGTCGGGCTTGGAGGTTGCGGTGGATGCGCCTTTGCACTATGGAGTGGATATCTGAGACCTTCCGTTTCCAAACACGGCTTGTCTCGTCAAGATTCAGTTTCATGTTGTGCGCCCGGAAACCTCCAACCGGTGGGCCTTGAGCCGGCAACCAGGCAGGCAGGTACCCGGGTACTGAGAGTGAGCGTAGAACCTCCTCTTCTGTACTGAAGTCTTTGTGGGCGGGGGCGCCGCATTATCGAAAGTTGGGAAGCCAACCCTATACTGAAGAGTGCACAAGATAAGGTGTTTCATCTGAGACAAAATACCAGGAGACTGAAGTGTGAGGTCCAAGGTACCTCTGCCTTGTGTTCCCGCATCACCTGGACACCACGACTGCTAGCTCCTAGCCGGGGGTAGACGACCGAAGGGGGTATCGAGGAATGTATTTTGAAAGATTGGATCTGAGGACCAGCGTGCAACAGCGCTCACATGTGGATATCAGGTTTTGCAGCTCTCTTCTCATGGCGTATGTGGTCAAAACTGATACTGAGCCCGAGTTAGTCGAGCGCTTCTTCAGGAGTCCAGATGAACTTCCCTTGAAGAATCCGCACCTCCCATGTCGCCTCCGTAGTCTGTTTGAGCTTCGGAAGATGCTGGGTATCGGGGTACTCACAGGCAGAGCGCTGGCTGGAGTACCGTGCAATAAGGTTTATATCGGAAGGGAGAAACGTGACATCACATGCAGTCCATCACACGCAAAGCGCGTACTTCCGATATTTCCAGCCGATTGTCACTGTAGGTTCGTTGTCTACGCCTTTCTCGTTGATGAACCGCCTGTTTCATTCTCTTTCTTGCGTCCGAATTTCTCACGGTCTGTTTGCCATAAAACGGGGGGCTGGGTGACTTTTCGGTTTTTGGGGTTCCCGTTTTTTTGTATCGTGTCTCCCCTGAGACACGTGCGGCTTGAGACCGAGATGCGGACCTCAAGCGACTGTCCCGTCAAAGTTTGAAACACCAGTTCACCGTAAGAGCACATCCGGATTCCCCTTGTTTTTTCTGGCAAATGGGCGCTTTGTCGGTGACCCTGGGTTTTCACGGACCGCTAAACAAACTCGTGAAACGACACCCGAAGTGGCCGGCCGCTCACAGACGCAGGCGCTCTACAGCAGCTCTCGGGTGTCGTACAGCCAAAAACGGCTAACAACACAAGACTGTAAACTATCCTGCGTAGGCGGACGTGTTTGATTTCACTTTTTTGTACTGCCATGCTTAGCTTGTCACTGGCCCATCATCATGCAGTTAGGGAACAATCGCTGTCAGCGCCGTGGACCTCAGTCGTCTGGTGTGACCGGTAACTGTACACGGAATGAGTCGCTTGTCTTTGTTGCCTTAGAAAAGTCTGGTCCTAGGGGCCGGGAATAGAATTGCACGTCTTCTCCACATGGGGCGAGGAGTGTAGGAGAGCCCATAAAGCCGTTCCCCTCGATCGGTGCTTTCTCTCCCACTTTAATTCAGCGACTTCTTGTTTTCTGCGGATCTCTACTCGCCTTTAACGCAGCATTGTACCTTCGTCTAGGGCTGCTACGGACAACTCGTCACCTCTGAGAGGGGGTGGGCGTTCTCACCTAGAGAAGCCCAGCCATCAGGGTCCGACTTTCCTTTTCTCCTTCTGGCTGTCCTCGTCGAACGTTATGGAGACATCTCATCGGGTGGGTCTCGTGTACGATACGTGGTTCATACTCTAATATGGATGTCTAGACCGACACAAAGTCTTGGAGACATCTTTTGTTGGAGAAAGTGCCATCTGGGCATGGGATTGATGGGGAGCCTGCATCATTATGTTCAATGTAGCTATTTCTCGTAGGGGGGAACATACCTTGCCATCGTGTTCAAGATACCACTTCTCTGAAGAGAAGAAGAAGAAAGATGGGGCTTGGTGAAAAATTACCTGTCAATCATCATCACCATCCTCATGCCATAGACATGACGCGCCAACATGAATTCACTTCTTTCTGTCCTGTTGAAGATCAGTACGTTCCACCTCAGTCTCAATTTCTTCTTGGTTTCCAGACATTCTCCGTCTCTGAATCTTCTCCTCGGATCTACAGTGCTTTTCATTCATCTGGAGAGAGTTCTGTAAAGCCATGGATCGATGGCCTCTCTCGGTATCTTCCGTCACCGCCTGTCGACCCACCTACACACACATGTGAAAGAAGTTGTAAAGGGTCTTCAGGCGATCATCACATCAGTCCGTCTGAGACGTCGAAGAGACTTATCATCTCCAGTTCATCAGAAGCGCCTACGAGCAGCAATACAGAGATTGAAGACAAGGAAACAGAGCCAAATGACCTCCTCTTTCTCCCCAATGGAATAGAAAGAAACCAGCCAGACAAAAGTTCTTCTTCAGACCACAAGGTCGACGGGAGTTCAGACCTCATACAGAAGAGAGACGAAGAAGAACATGATAGCTTGGACGAGAAGACATCTCCTCCTCTCACGTCCAATCGTTCATCCGATGAGTCGTCTTCTCCATCTTTAGAAGAGACGCGAGAAGAGGAGCCCGCGTATCGTCAAGTTGTCTCTAGATTTCAAGAGCTCAAAAGACTAAGGCATCCTCACTTATGTGCTTATACTCATATTCTTCGCAAGGCCGACAGATTCTTTGTTGTAGCCGAGCACTGGAGTTTATCTCTAGCAGATATTGTTCATCAGAGAGAATCGCAGCAGACCTTATCCCGGCATCATCTCCTTTCAGGACCAACCCTGGACCAAGTAGATCCTTCCTTCGACACAAGAGCCGACAATGAACATCTCAGGTGTCAAGAGAATCTCTCGACGAGAGGTACAGCAGAAGGTCTTCATCAAGCAGGTACATCATCACAGAGGTTTCACAGGCATTCTTTTTTTTCTTCTACATCCTCTTGCGCTCCTGTATCTTCAGAAGCAGGTGGGTTGTCTTCCACCTCTTCCTCAAATTCCTGTCGTTCTTCTTCTCCTTCTACCGCTTCCACAGGACCGCCGGTGTCTACTCCGAACCTTTCTAGGGCATCTCCTCATCTTCAGTTCTCTTCTGCTTCCTCTTCTTCTTCTCTTTCTCATATCATCCCATCAGTTCCTCACGTCTCTAGTATACCTCCATCCCGATCTTCTCCTCCGACAACTGCATCTATCTCCTCTAGGATCTCAACACCGCCTGTCACGCAACCCTCTGCCTCTCTTTCGCTTCTTCTCCCCGAGTCATTTTTAAGACGTGTCGCTCGGGAGATTCTTTCTGCCTTGATCTTCTTGAATGAAAATGGCTTAGTTCATTTACGTCTATGTCCTTCTACAGTTCTCTTTGATGCCTCAGGTCATGTTCGACTAGCGGAGTGGGGCCTCTCACATCTCACTAATCAAGGCTTCCTATCTCCGTATACAAGCCTGTATCCGTCTCCTCCATTTCTAACTCCACAGCAAGGCCTTGTTGGTCCTGATATCTTATCTGTCTCGTCTCCCTGCAGTAAACATGATACATGGGCTCTAGGTGCTATACTCTTATACGCTATCCAAGGACCCTGTCGTATCTCTCCCAGGGAACTTCATACATCACTAACAGCAGCATCACGTGGTTATGAAGATGACCTGAGTGAAAGGTGGACCAGGAGGCTGATCGATTCGGATAAGCAATCAAGTGCTACACAAGAAATTAACAAGGAAACGTTAGCACTTCATGGAATAGAGGAAAGAGACGAAGGAAGAAGATCAGGACGAGACAATGTTTTCTCTGGAAGAGATCTGAAAGATCAAGAAGAAGGTAGAAAAAGATATCTTCTTCTCAATGACTTAGAATGTTGCAGTACCGCTACCGGAGCTTCGGAGATGCTTAGGGGACAAGATCGCAATTCCTCTTATGTGACGTCTCCTAGTGAGGAATGTAAACAAGGGGGAGGAGATCCTCTCTCTTTGAAAAGTGAAGAGAATAACAGTCTTCTCCGTGATGAAGAAGTGAAGGAAAGAAACAGTGCTCTTTCTGTTCTTTTAGAAGCAGAAAACTGTGTTTGGGATGACTGGAGAGGATGTGAAGGAATGTTTACGAAAGGAGAATCAGATCGCAATGTATCTGAAGGTTTTCTTTTGCCTGGTTTCTCTTTTCACCCAGAGAGAGCGGAGGGTATAGGGGGAAGAGAAGCGAAAGTCCTCCCAAGAACCCATGCACTGCGTACACTTCGAGAGGTTGAACGTCTTGCCTTAATGCTGCTATATATACACTGGGCGTACGAAGCTCATAATGAAACGGCGGTAGTGCGAGTTGGAGAAAAAGGGGCTGTAGATTCGAGGCAGTCCTCAAGAAGAATTCCGATCAACTTCACTTGTATTGGACGGGGACTTGAGAGACGTCTTCGACAAAAGAAAACACTTCTCTTAAAACAAATGAAGTTTCTGATTAAATCGACATGTTGTTTCGTTGAGCCAGCAGCTTACGAAGCTCTTCTCGCTCTTCTTACCTCAGATCCAGGTCTTCAGACACGGCACACACAGGATCCACGAAACGGAGGTGGAGAATACGATTTGGTCTGTTCAAGTCAGCATCGAAGCGCTCTCGATGCTGGATCATCTGAAGGTTCTATAAAGACGAATCAACTGGAACCAGTTCAGACATCTCTAGAATATCTCGAGGACGCTCTATTGTGGGCTATTCTATCATTTCATGTATCATGGTTTTCTGCGTCTCGATGCCCTAGAGCTCATTCTTCCGTCAAGGGTTTAGCTAAATCATTTGGTAACCCTCCTCTGGCCAGCATCGATTCTTGTCAGACTGTTCATGGTGACTCTCAAAGTCATTCTTCATCGAGGCCTGTGGTTTCCTCAGATGATACAAATGTTCGTCGTTCTATCGAAACGAGGCGGCATGCAGAAGAAGAAAACGTTAAGAATGCTGAGATACTCTCGGCCTCATCATCTTCCTCTTCGTCGTCGTGTAGGACTTCTTTATCTTCGTCGGAAGTAGGAAGTTGTCCTTCAAGTTCTAACGCTTCATCTTCCTCTTCACTTCCTTCTCGTTTTTCTTCGTATCTCCTACAATCGTCTGGTCTGCCTAAACTTCCTAGAGGAGAGATCCACCCTCCGTCACGGGTAGGGCATCCTCATAGTCGAGGCTTATCTCATCCTCTTTTGATTTTCCTTGAACGTTGCCTATGCGTTAACCCGGAGACACGGCCTTCCCCAGCTGAAGCCCGAGGACTTGCTTGGTTCTATGATGCCAACGAGAAGGTAGAGAATCGTTCCGTAGCCCTCTCACCTCTACGAACTCGGGGTGATCCGTCGGCTTGTGCTTCAGACATTTTACTACCCAAACGTGAAGAAAGAAAGCGGGTAGGACCTTCTCTATCAGAGGGATCTCCTGTTGGTTTGAGAGATGAGAAAGAAGAGGAACAAAGAGAAGAAAGACAACATAACCAGAAGTTTCCTAAGGAAAGCGGAGTGGGTGCGTGCCTAGAGGGAGGAGACATGCTTTGGTGCCCTCGATCAGCTGCCCAGGCGGCGAAGATTCTACTTGAATTAGAAGCTGACGCTGACACTCTACAAGGAAAGAAGACGACTGGTACGTTCGATGTGAAAATGAATGATTGAGTGGAGGCATGAGTGCGAACCGGATGGTGTCTGTACACGGGGTTCGCTCGCCCCGTGCCTTTCGGCCTGTTGATTGTTCTTAAGAGATTATCATGAAAGTCTTCTGCACTGAGACGGAGTGCTTTCTCTTTTTCAATTTCTTTAGCCGCAGATTCAGTTTCAGTCACTTCGCCGTTTGTGTACATAGAGATCCATCATCTCTACTCGCAACGATGCAAGTTTTCTCTGGAAGTTCCTCAAAGATCTTGCCTACAGCTACACGATAATGTACCTAGTCATCGATATGGAGCGTTTTCTGGACATTCCTACAGAGCCACTATAGCACGCTAACATGCTCCCCGCCGGACGAGCAACGCTCCTCGTGCTATATAGCATTCTTCGACATCGCTGTTTTCTTCACCTTCCTTCTACTGTTCGGACGTGTCGATTTCTATCTATCTATCTGTCTTCAAACTGTCTGTCTATCTATCTTTAGACTACCTATTTAGCTGTCTATCTATTTACTTATCTTCAGCCTATCTATCTATCTATCCATCCATCTTTAAACTACCTATCAATTTCTTTATCTTTAAATTATCTATCTAGCTGTCTGCCTTCAGACTATACATCTATCTATCAGGATCCGGCTGTAAGATTTTACTGTCTTTCTGTCTAGCTCCATTCCTTTTCCCGCAGGTGCTTCTGCATCAGCCTCCTCCCTCAACTTCAAAGACTTTCTCTTTCGTTATCACAACGTTCCTCTTGATGAAGTTTTCTTCTGGTGGCAGTTGAAGGGGGGAGATGTACATGCAGCTCTTGCAGAACGAGGAGCCTTCCGACCGGTCCCTCCTATTCTTCGTCTTCCTCTTTGTTGTCTCCTGAGATCTGCATCCAGCAGTCCTTCTTCACTTTGTCAAAGAGAGATTTCAGCATTAAGCTCGTCAACACACGAAGGAGGGCTTGTTCATGTCGATTCAATAGCCCGTGGCTCACAGTCACGTGAAAGGCCTTCGAGGAGTACAAGTGCTTCTCTGAATACTGAGGCTCGAAAGGGGGGCGCTAATAGTGGTGGTGGTGGTGCGGGTCGTCCGATTGTTTCAGGTGTACACACACCCGAGCTATCCCAGCAGCAGCCTGAGGATCTAGAAAGAGTTCCGTTGCTTTCTCCTTTACTTGATTTGAGACAATTGCACAGCATTACTGATGCTCATAGATGTACTACTGATTCTGACCCTTCAGAGTCATCTCCGACAGCAGTATGTACCTGTCAGAAGTTACAAGCACGTGGCTGTCAAATCCTTGAGTCTTGTGCACATCAACATCCTATAAAGAAGAACACTCACGGAAGGTCTTGCGAGGGTTTAAGAGAGGAGAGGTCTCATTCTCCGTACTCGCCTAAGGAAAGAGATCGACGATCCAGAGAAGGTCCAGATCTCTCGTCATCCGATTCTTCTTATAGGCAAAATAGAGAAACGTCTCCTTCCCTTTCCTCTCTTGGAAATCGAAATGAAGTTTATGACCGACCTGCATCACCTCTGCGTATTCCCCCCGGTTGTCAGCGTGCTGTAGAACTATCATTGAAAGAGAAAGGTCGAGATTCTTTCGGAGGTTCACCGCCGTCGGTCCCTGAGGGAATGAATGGCTCGCAGGATCGAGATCTGATAGAAGGCTCAACGAGAAAAGAAGAAGAAGAACTTCAAGGAAGAATTCTAAAGGGGATCGGAGTCGTGTCAGAGTGTAGCTTCTTTGCTACAGGATTCGGAAAGGGAAGAAGCTGGAGAGATGTTGATTCTCCTTGGATAGAGGGCGATGCACGCACACGAGGTCAGTCAGCTGGCTAGCTGGTCACTGTTTGCTATCTCGAAAAGACTCTACTCCGGTCTATTCTTAAAGGCGCGAAACATTTACATGGTTATGGTGATGACGTCGTCTTTCTTTCTAGACGTAATCCCATCTTACATTCACCTCGGCTGGTGCATTGAAGGCAAGACGTCAAAAAAATGCTTCTGTATGTACACCCCCCCGTTCATGGGAGTGAATGTTTGTTCTAATCGGAAGTGTACCTCCTCAGCCGGGGTGTGTAGACAGAAAAAAGAAAACTTTGAAATGGGTTTCACATTGAGAGAGGAGCGTAGTCAGGACATCTTTGCTTCCTTGTATGTGTTTTGTTTGTTTCTCTAAACATACACATCTCTTGTCACTCTATTCGCCAGTCCTCTTCACAGCAAGCCAGTAGGGCCAGGAGACGCAGTTAGCTCAGTCCTACAAGACGAAGCTGTTTTCTTCATGCTGGCATGTGTCCCGGAGACCCACTCTGCGGTACAAAGGCTCAATACACAAAAATGACCCATGCCTGTGTATGGGTGTCTACGGGTTTGCGTCTGCAGGTGTGTCTATTGAAGATACAGTGACAGCGATTCAAGAAGCAGATCGGTTTCCTATATCTCAAATGCATGAGGCAAGTCTTCATAGGAGCATTTTGAGGCGAGTATTCAAGAACAGGAGCTCAGTGTCACATATTCAGTCTGGTCTTCTGTATGTAGACACAGCAGCTCTATACGTTTCGGCCATTGTTTTTCTGTTACTTCCTTCGATGTCTCCTCAGACGGAGAGAGGTGTAGTTGAGAATGAATGTGTATCTCAGGATGAATGAACCTTCTCGACTTGCTCACGATCTCTCTCTCACACACAGACAGTCTGAATTTAAAAAAGCCGTCGAGTCACACACTCCTTACATAGAGGAGGCCGGCACTGGCCGGCACTCTCCACTAGAAGTGAATCGAGAGATGCGATAGAGACGGTGTGGAAGCTCTCATCATCGACGATGCTGATCGACATTTCGCAAGCGATGGGTAGTTGTCTTTGTATAGCGGCGCATGCGTGCACGTACATAAACTGCTGACAGGTCTTTTTTGGCGAGGTCTCTAACAAGAAAACTCATGCACAGTGGTAAGCACGCTGCTTCCATGCGCTTGTTAGTCCTTCGCTTCTTGTTGGTTCTTTTTCTTCGTTTGATCTTTTTCTGCTTGCAGGTTCGTCCCCGGTGTCTGTACACGCGGCAGTTCCACTTTCTCTATCAGAGGCTCAGGCAAGTCTCTTCGTCGTCGTGGTCGGCTTCGTTCCCTTGTTGGTAGTGCATGCAGTCATGCCCCCTGTCAAAGAGAGCAGAAGTTTCTTAGAAAGCAAAGAGGAATCGAGGAAAACGACGAGACACCATCCCGAGGGGGAGTCAATATATTAGCGGGCGGGCCTGTCTTGTCTACATCTCTTTTGTGCTTGCTTCTCATCGACTCTACTCATTCACTCTTTGTCTCCATCTGACCGGACATACGTATAGACACAGCACGACGACGACACTTTGTATGAACATACCTATCTCTTCCCTGTATGAAGTCCTTGTGTTTGTTGCGTGTGTGTCGTTGCTGGCATGTGATTCATCTGGAGCCTGTCCCTCATCATCAAGTTTTCACCGTGCGTGTATCTTTTCCTTTTCCAGGGTGCGACTTTTCCGTTCTCTTCTTGCGCAACTCCCGAAGAGCCGCAGTCGTCTGACGGAGGAAGCTAGCGTCGACATTCCTCCTCTGCTTCGTCCTCAGGTAGCGTAGCTTTCGTGTCCTTCAGATTCTTGGGGGGCTTAGGCGAGCAGCTCAAACCGATTGCTGCTAAGTGAGGAGAAGGGGTGTACACAACTTCCTGGCCTACGGAGTATGTACGGACAATATGCTTTGCTGGGCGGGGGTGGGGCACACGATACCCTCGATGGATGACGTCTCCTCTCGTTACGAAGGAGGGGAGAGGCCCTCTGTGCCTGCTTTTCACGTCTTCACAAGGGAAGGACACCTGCGAAGTTCCTTTGCCCTTATGTCAAAAACACTGAGATATGAGTGCCAAGATATGAATGGTGATGTATATAACTAGCAAGCAATCGTTATACAATGGCCGGTTCCTTTGCTTCTTTTTCAGCTCAATTGACGGGAGCTCGTTTTCCTCTCGAAGATAACAGGCGTTTTGTGTGATTTTCATCACAATCTGGGTTCCTATGTGTAGTGAAGCAGCCAGTCAGAATGAGATGATAATGTATCTTGTCTTCACACTGCAGCCTCCCGTATACAGGGGAGATACATCTGGAGCAGTAACTTCACTCTATTCCTCTTCATTCCTTTCTTCCCGTCTGTGCTGTGAATACATCACCTCAGGGGGCTTTTCGGGATGGATAAGAAACCACCATTGACTGTGTGTTTTCTTCCTTTGTAGATCTGGGCTACATTGCTAGGAGTGAATTTCACAGCAGAGGTCGTAGCAGGGCCTTTTCTCTTTGATCAGTTAGTCATTGAGAGTCTCTTCATTCGAGAGGCACAACAACTGCGTATAAATGAGTTCAGCCAGTGTCATGAGGTATGTCTACCCCCAGTACATCCCTTCTCTCTGGGTATTCACAGCACACCTCTCTAGATTTTGATACATATGCACATATATATGTACCTAAGTAGATAGGTAGGATACAATGTGCCTTGATGCATTCACTCTGTATAGTCGAGCTGAAGAGTTGCCGATTGATGTCTCTAACTTCCTTGCGTGACTGCTCCTAGGTGGGGAAGGGACCGAAATTCTGAGGGCATATCAACTGTCCATTGAGCTTTCTTATGCATGCTGCAGTAGAACCACCATCATCCTTCTGTAGACGCATCATCTCTTTTCTCTCTCTTCTATTGTGTTTTTCACTACGTGTTTTGTTCGCGTCGTCTGATGGTTCTCTGGGGTGGTGCGACAGGTTGTAGTTATCAGTCATGAAGCTATACAAATGTATAACATTCCTTCTGCGTGAGTCATGTATCCCCTATCTCACAGCTAACTTGGGATGGTAGGTACTCATTCCACCCCTTCCCCACGTGTGCATGCAAGCACGAGGACCAGTGAAAGATGCCGTCTGCTGCTACCTATCAGCTGATGGAGGTATTCCAAGGTAAAGGCTGCGAGGCGACACGTGATTTATCTCTCTCTATTTTCACACGTTGTGCAAGTGACTTCTTACTACGCTTTCTATAGTGACGGTCTTCCTTTCGCTTATCTATCGGTCGTACTCCTTCTCTTCATGCAATGTTTTTCCTAGTCCCCTCTCCTTATACGATGTACAGATGGACTAAGTGACAGAATTGCTACCGATCTTTTCGGCTGTCTTTCTTCGCAGTATCATGATCTTCTTGGAAGTCGTTTCGGTCGCCGTCAGCTACGTCGTCTCCTTCAAGCATTACTGGCTCAAGCTCATTCAACTGTTTTAACTTCATCTCTAAATGGTGGTGTTTCTCCATCTGTCTCTACACCTGAAACCAGTTCGTCGTCTATCTTTGCTTCTGTACGCGGCCTTGATGCCATTGCAGCACCTTTTCAACTGCTTTATGTCGATCATCCTCAGGTTGCTCTTGCCTGTTTACATCAAGTCCTTGTCCAGCGGGGCCATCATCAGCTCTTTGGTCCTGACAATGTGACGGCTATTCACGAGCAGCTCGCATGCTTTTCGCAGCTTCTCCATTTTGTAGATCCCCTTCTAGCTATACATCTTAAGCGAATCGGTGAGTGAGAGGTGAGAGCGAATCATACGCTCTCTCAATATTAAACCACATACAGCCCAACTTGATAGAAGAAATCAGACTGTCGCAAGTTTTCCTCTGCTCAAGCCGAAGATCACCGAGAGGACATTCTTCCCCTGGTTGAGGAGAATTGGTCAGGGGGAGTGAAAAAGAACGGCAGCAGGAAGGGTTGAACTTCTTCGGTCTTTTCTCGCGTTGTGATGAGTCAGCTTTGTATACCTTCTAGTCGTGCTGTCTGCATCGAGCTGTTGGACCAAAGAAAGCCAGTCAGGATGGAGGACCACGGCAGTACTTCCTGATCTGCTGGAATAGAAGGAAGAGTTCACCTCAGCCAAAGAGAGAAGTCACATTCTTGTATAGATTAGTTCAGCAGTCACATGTCTTCAAGTACTCGAGTATCAGACTCTTCATCAATGAAGAGAAGGCTTCTCCGAAGCTTGCGAGCTAGGAGATGCAGCGATCCTTTGCTGACCTGAACGCGCCTTTCTCATAGACTAGGATGATACACATATATATATACTCATATAGATATATGTATATGTGTCTATGTCTCTGCATCTTGAAACAGAGCGATAGATGTGTCGATTTTCATTTTTCATTGTCACGTGTGTGACGTGTTTGTTCTTCTCAGGCCTTCATCCAGATATGTATGCTCTCTCATGGATCCTAACTCTGTTTTCTCATGCACTAGAACTCCAGCAGTTATATCTTCTATGGGATTCTCTGCTTTTTCAACCTCCTTCATTTACGCTCTTTGTCGCGGTATCACTTCTTCATCATCTTCGTTGTCCTCTTCTCCAGTTAGCACCCGACGAGGAAAGTAGTGCATTAGCCTTACTTCGGGCTGCAACGGCTTTTCTTCACATTCCCTCTCTTTGTGCTGCAGCTGTGGCGCTTCAAGACGCTACTCCTGTGTCTGTGTCTATTCCCTTCGTGGCTAGAAAGCTATCTCATTATCACGATAGCGATAGAAGTCGTGGAGGGACAGGGCTCTCAAATAGCTCAGGTCATCATCAGTTGGCAAGCAAAACAAGTGAAGAAAAGAGACAAGGAGAAGAAAAGATAGAAGTAGAAACTGAGAGTGGGGACAAGGGAGAAGAGAACAAGAAAGGACCTCGTATGGCGAAGAAAGAAACGCATCGTCATAACGATCTAGGTAGCGCAGAAGATGATGAAGAAGAAGATGACGATCATGATCGAGAGAGTCTCGAAGAGGGAGAAGGACACACGACGAAGAACTTCTATATAGGAGATGATGATGGAGATGATGAACCTTCTCGTCCTGACTCTTCTTTACCACCTTCACTGCTTCAACGACCTCAACGCGGTAAATCGAGTCAAGAACAAGAGAAAGGAACACGAACAAGAGGTAGTCAAGATAAAGAAGATAAAAAGAAGAAGAAGAAAGGTAAATCTTTCATGGCGTCCATGATGCAAGGTCCTGCTCTCATGCTCATGGGACCTCCGAGAAAAGCAAATCGACCTCTTTTTCAGGAAGACCACAGCGATGGAACGGAAGAAGAAGAAAGAAGAATGTAAGTCATTACCAGACAAGCAGCAAGTCGTGTTGCTTATTCTTTCTCTCTTCCTCATAAGCACTGTAAGAGGGCGAGGAGAAACGGAAGAAGAGAATAACGACGAGAGACTATTCAGTGAGAAAAAGAGGGAGGACACTATTGATATGGAGTGTCCATGCTTCGATTGGCGGGAGGTTGTACACTCGGGAAACATCGTTCTGTCTCTGTGCTGATGCTGACTCGCCATCGTAGCTGAGGAAGTCGGCTGTTTCTGACACGGTTCACGTCTACGATATAATTTCTACGCGAGTCCATGATCGCAGTTTTCTTTCCACTAGCCGTACATAGAAAAGAGGAATCTCACGGCTGACAGACACATGAGAAGCTTATGGCTATGTAGGCATCCAAAGATTCATAGGCGGTGTTTCTCGTCTTGACTTGTGCTGAAGAACGTAGCTTTTTTCACCCCCTCGGGTGAAAACTGAAGTAATAGCGATTTGCAGAAAGGTGGTCCGTCTCGACTTCGCTATGCGTTCTATTGCGAGATACGGTCTCCATGTTTACTCTGGAAGGTCATGTGTTCATACACCGACGGGTTTTGTATCGTTCTTAGTAGTATGGTGTCCCTGTTTCTTTCCGTGTCCTTTTGCAGTTCCGATCCCCTCCAGGCTCTTATGGACGAGGACGAAGAAGCTGATCGATGGTGGGAAACTACTGGATCAAATTTGTATTCTTCTTTTGTTTTCATGACAGAAGGACAGGCACTGTCTACATCAAGAAGCACACGCCCCCCCCCGCAGGCTGGTGTACTTTCGAATATGCTAGCACGAGGGGACTCGTCTCCACCTCTCCTCACTGTTGATGATCTGCTTGAACATCGCGAGTCTTCGACTGTGTTAGATGTACGTACACCGGATGCTTTCGCTACAGTACACTTTGACGGGTCAAAGAACGTTGCTTCAGATACCTCATCAGCCATTCTAACATCTGTTCTCTCAGCAGCTGCAAAAGCTGCAGCCTCTACGGCAGCCTATTTTCCAGATAGCTTCCCGGAATCAAGTTGTATAATAACCCACGAAAACGAGAGTAGTGGTGAAAGTCTAGAGAAAGGATTTTCAGAACGGTCTCTCCACGCTGCTCCATCTCTATCTAGCTCAAGCTCTAGAGGGGGAGGGGGGATTTCCGGTGTTTCTACCCCTTTTTCTTCTCGACTACTCAGTTCTGGAAGACAGCTATTATTACCGTCGTCCGCCTCGGCCTCTTCCACAGCCTCCACAGTGTCAAGTATCGATTCATCTAGCCACTCGCCCGGTGAGATAAGCGGAGATGTTAAAGGGAGTGCAGCTACTGTTGCCAGGAATGCAGTCGTAGGGAGTAGCGCATCTCAGAACCCATTGTCGCACTGCGACGGGGCAGGAGAGGCGCAGTACTCCCAAAAATCTCAGAGTGTGGCTCCGTGGATTAGGAGTGGTATGTCTCACAAACTTCACTTGGTTGTTGTGACAGGGAATCGAGCGGATCCAGGTTTCGAGCTAGCGACCCGACTACAGCGGGCTGGCGTTCTCCATGTCTGTGTGTTGTTGGGTGGCATCGACGCTATTGTGGCGGATGCGCCAACTTGTTTCCTAGTGAGAGGCTAAGAATTTGAAAACTATGTAGCTTAGTTGCAAATGAACAGCTTCAACCGTGTTTTCTCAGATCAAACATCTCTGTGCCCGCCTCTGTCCCACTTCGTGTCCACGGTAGAGACGTGGGTGCTTTGGTTGCTCATATCAGGAGATACGCCCTTGTCAGGGTAGCTCTTTCCTCCTTTTGCATGTACAGACTGAACGGACAGATAAAGACAGAGTGACGCGGGTCGGTAGAACACGGAATGACAGGCTGTCAATATAAGGCGGCTCAGTTTTTCCCGCAAACACCTTCCTGCTGACTTCGCTGATGCCCCCCCAGGTGTGATACGGCCATCCACCTGTCACCGGGCTAAAGAGCAGCAGAGGAAGATAGGACAGAACAGGATGGGGCTGAGAACTCTTTCAGACTGGTACCGTAGAACAACTTCTCAGGACTTCTTGACAGAACAGGATGGGGTTGGGAACTCTTTCAGACTGGCAGCGTGGAACAACTTCTCAGGACTTCGTTTGAGGCAGAGGGACCGGCCTGCATGGCGAAAGGGGTCAGCCAGTAGGCCACGGATCCCTTGCGCGTTTGAGCCGCGAAACGCCGGTCTATTCGACTTGGCGCCCGCTTGTGAAGGCACACTGAGGGCTTCGACTTGTAATGCACTGGCAGGAAGAGTCGCAGTCCACCTACCATGTTCGAAACAACCACATTGGCTGCCAAGGGCGAACAGTTTCATCTAACTCTGTTTTGGGATTTGGCCAGCTTCACATCTGAGTTTTAAAGGTACAACGACCGTACGCTGGCGGTCTCCACTGGGAGAGAGAAGACGCGCCATTGTCAGCCGACCATGTAGGCCTGTGAGTCGTCCAGCTTCCGGCCAACGTTCACCCGTCCATTCAGCAACCTTTTGACTACAAATGTGTCTCGGCAGCTTTGTTTAGTATGTTCAGTGAAGCTAGGAGGCGACGCAGAAACGCCTGGCGAACGCGCGGACCGCTGCTGCGGTGGCACCGTTGAAAGACAGCCGCTTGTCTGAGCTCCCCACTTAGTGGCGAATTGTTCCGGCACCCAGCGCCAGGAAGAAAAGGGGACGTCAGGTGCCAGCGGCTTGTTCGCAGCGGTACCTGGGCAGGCGAGTGCCAGGCACTTTAGTTTAGCGGTGTGACATACTTCCTCTTCCATAAGGGAAAGACAGGGGTACGGACGAGAAACCCTCTCATCCTTGAAGCAGGTCGTGAGTCCAGGATGGTAAGAGTCGGCTTTGTGACAAAGACTCAAAAGAAATGTCATGAAAGCACTCTAGGCCGTTTAGCTACTTGGCAGCTGAGGCACACATGCGATTACGTATCCCGTACCGGGGGAGCTAGAGAGGATTCAAAAGGCAGTGCTGCATCTAGTGATCCTCAGCACGATGTGCTTCTCTGTGAATCTGCAGAGAAAGCAAGGCCTTCTCGGCCCCATATGCTTTACGTTCAGGAGTTTTGCGTAGGGAGGTAATCCTGTGTGTCCCAACGAGCATAGAGGCGTCAAAGCTGTCTGTGAAATCGTCAGCTACGTCGATTTCTATCGCATCTGCATGCAGTGCACGTGCACGTGCGCATGCATGTGACGACGACACAGAACAGACACAGCTGCAGCTTCTTGTCGCTGAGAACCGCCTTCCTGGCGTCCACGCCCTGACACGACTCATTGCTTCGCACGATGAGTAAACCTGAAGAGGCAAGCCAAGCCAGCCAGGTCTTATCCAAGGAAACCGTTGAGAAAACTGATGAACTGGAGAATGCCGACAATGAGAGGGAAGATGCAAAGCGAGAGGGAGTTCCTCTCGGGGCTCCTCCCATGGAAGGACCCAAGCCACCCGCACAGGATGATGAAGATTCCGAAGCCTGTACGGTTGTCACCTCCAAAATCACAAATTTTTCTCCCAGTTGCTCTAAAGGCTGCTACTCTTTCTCAAAGCTACGCTAGGCTCTACTTCTTCCCAAACTGAGCTTTGTACGATGTGCGCTGACGGGTCTCCTCTTTTTTCTTGTGATTGATCACGGAAAGATACCACCCTCATAGCTGTGCGTCACTACCACAGGTATTTCTCAAGTCTGTTTTAGATTGCCTATGAGATTCAAGTCTATTACTTACTAGAATCCTCGCCTACAGTTGTTTCCTTCCCTAGATGCTAAAACGGCGACAGTAGTTCGTGCTCCGCATGCCCACGGTTTCTCTAGCACAGATCTGACCGGTCAGCAAGAAAGGTAGGCAATAGTTCCGCCATCCGTTTCTTCGAAACAATAATTTATCGACACATAGGAAGTCGGTCTTTATCGCACTCCTGGCATGAGTTTCCAGCCGGGCGCCGGTCTTTATTGGCGTCCGTATCCTCTCTTCCGCCGTTGTATACTGTCTCTCTCTCCCCAGTCGTCATTCGATAAATTGGTCCGCTCTCTGCCTCCGACAGCCAGCTACCTGTATACCCTGGCTGCAAGTCTCTCTTTTTCTACGTCATTCCTTCCCCTACGGACGAGACTGTCGACGCCTCTTGCGTCTATACATTGATATGTTCTCTCCTCGGTGCCCAAACTGTTATCACTCTCTCTGCTTCCATTGTTTTGATGCCGCTGCCTTTCCTACGTTCTTGTCCACGTCTCTCCGTTTGCTCGTCCCCTTTCTGTCTTCATTTCTCCTCACTATTCTAGCATCTTCGTCAATGGTACCTTTCTTTCTCTCCCAGTCTCCATATGTCTCTACCTTCATTCGTGTCCCCTCCTCTTACATCACTGCTGGCTGCACTACGTGTCGACTCGACTGTCACAGCCATACTTATGTTCATTCTATTGTTTGCATGTAAAATGTCGCCGGGTTAGTCTAATTACCATGAATTTGCACTCAGTGAACTTTGCTTCTCGGTTTCGGTGTTAACCTGCCTTCTTTTCTATGCTGGTGTGTGTAGTTCTTCTCTCTCCCTCCTTTCTCTCACCCTGTGATCTACCTGCCTCCTGTGACCTCTCTGGCTCTCTCAACGGCAGTCTTCCCTTGCATCCACTCTTCTTCGAATCTTACACTTCCATTAAGCGTTTCTTCCATCGTCCTTTCTTGGTTTTTTTCCTCTCTCGAAACTTCTGTCTTGTTTGGCTCTTCTTCTCTTGCATGCTATCTGCAGCACAACAAGCGATGGCGCGATTCCGGCTGTTGACTCAGCTCGTTCCAACCCGCTTCGTGCTTCGTACTGTATGCCCAGGCATCTTCACGTATGCGAAAGCAACAGGATGGCCAAGCTCACGTACTCAACTCATACGTGATCGACAACTTGCCGATGTGTCTCTTCGATCGTTTTATGCATCTCTACGACCTAGCCGTCTTCGGCATCAGATCTTCACGAAGATTCAAACACCGAGATGCCCTGTCTTCATCTATTCACAACGGCCTTCTAGACACAAGGAATTCTTAGGAAAGGGAGGAGCAGCAGGCTTCTGGACAAGCCTAGGAGCTTCTACGGGTGGGAATGCTGTTCTCTCAACCCTTTCAGCCATGATGGGCAGCCCTGACATGGCGTCATCGCCTGATATGATAGGAGTCTCTAGCCAAGCAAAAGGCGGAGCAGGGGAGCAGGTTAAACAGGATGATGAACGAGGAACTGGTGAAAGAGTTGCACCCCCCGTTGTCTTAGGGGAAGGATCACAAACATCGGCAGGCCCTCCTTTACCTATGCCAGAGAACGAGGGCGGTGCTACGAAGGAGTTCGCCTCTCTTGATGCTATACGAGAGGGTGTTGAAAGGCAAGAACGACATGCAGAAACCGTCTTGAAGACAGAAGGGCCTCGGGCACCTTCAGTCAATCATCTGCCATCTCAACAAAGAGGGGGATGGGTAGAAGCTGCTGTGAAGATAGCTGCTCTACTTCACTCCGACTGGGGTGGTAATACGACAGCGAATGGAGCTGACCAAGGAGGAGAAGCCGCAGGAGGAGGAAAGAAAGAAACGAGAGAATCACGACCCTCCGTTTGTGGTGAATCACACCAAGCTTCATCTTCTTCCTTGGCTTCGTCTTCTTCATCTTCCTGTTGTATAGGGGGAAATGAAGAATCAGAGAAACAACAGAAGTGGATTTTCTTCTTACATGGCGGGGCTTTCATTTTCAATACTCCCGATTCCTACAAGCTCTTTATCAATGGTGAGGAGGGAGTCAAAGAAGAACTTTCCTATTCTCTTTCTGGACTGGAGTGTGCATAAGTCGAGGGCTACGTTGCTTGAGCCCAAGACTTGTGACAGTCATCCGTGCATGCATCAGTCTATTAGATTACGACTTGTAGATGAGTTGGTGTATGCTATGTCTGTTTCAAGGAAGGAAGTCGCTAGCTAGCTGTGCATGTCTATCTCCCTACTCAGGTGATGCCACATTCTCTCTGTTCTTATCTATTCTAGTCTGATCTGCAGTTCTACGTATATATGGAGAGAAGCATATGAGCTTCTTTCTTCCTACAGGTGTGATCTAGCAAAGAGCTGAAGAGTTGGCCAAGCCTTTTTGTCTTCTATGAGCACTCCGGCGCACTCGGTCGCTGTCAACTCCAGAGTAGATCTGACCTATGGGGTGGTGGAATGCTTACTCGGTATGTGCGTACACTCTACGTCGTTCATCCCTTGTTGGTGATTTCTACCATCCAGATATCTCCGTTTTAACCGGAGCAAAAGTTTATTGCCCTGACTATAAGCTAGCTCCCGAAGCAGTCTGGCCAGCACAGCTAGAAGAGTCTCTAGCAGCGTATGAATACCTTTGCAACGAGATGGGAGCTCAAGGTGAAAATATTGTTCTTCTAGGTAAGTCAAGTTCTCTTATTCTCAACCTGCCTCTATATCACCGTAAGGTGTATGGTGAAGGGAATCAGTCTTCTCCGGAAGATTCACAAGGGTCTCTCTTTCCAAGATTTCCTAGGGCTCCGCCTGGTATGCGGTTAGGTGACATGTTAGCACATACAGCACATATACATCTCGACGATTCAGATGATATGTTAGCCCAACAATGCATAGAGAGGTCTACTATCTTCTATGTGAGCTCGAGATACGCTGTGGTGGTATACTTCGCAGGGCTCAGGGTTTTGTAGTCTATTCTTCTTCTCTCTCTTTCCTCTCTCGACTAGGCCAAGGTAGATCTTTACTGATGTTAGCAGAAGTCTTACCTAGGCTGCTTTATCTTCGAGGGGTTGCGGTACGCAAGCGTCCTAACGTCACTCTCGTGTATATATACCGTAGGTGACTTTGCTAAGGCAGCATTGGGCTGCTAATGCCACCACAAGATTCGCTTGTTAAGCTGTCGCGTTCCCAGTAGGCCTGGTATGTGTGATGGACGCGTCTTCTCCTTCCTTCGTTTCCTCAAGATTTGCAGTAGAATGGTCCTTGCACGTGCGTGCTTGTTCCGCTATTCTTTCATTGGAAAATGTGGTGCAGACCTTCGATTGCATGCACTCTCTTCGCTTCTCGACTGGATCCACATGTATAGAAGAGTGAAAATGCTCAAGATGTCATCGCGTTGTTCTCCTGATAGAGACAAGGGAGGCAGTGAGAGGGACCCAACAGCTTAGAAGATGAGCTCATAGAAAGTGTTTCACCGATTCCCGTCTCTTCCAAGGTGCTTAGATACCTTCTCCTTCAAGCGATAAGTCTCTGTGTCTTTTTCTCGTTCCTCCTTCTCACGGCACCCTACCATACAATCTCGTTGTCAGTCTACATTATCAGAAGACATTCGCTTGTCTTCAAGTACGGACTTCAAGGCAGGTGCCTGCGTGTCCGGCAATATAGCTAGCTATCTGTATATATATGTGATGTTCATGCTAGTCCTACTCTTTCCTCATAAGGTTCTCTTCAGCTGTGCCGTCTTCTTACAGGAGATAGCGCTGGAGGAAATCTCGCTGTCACTGTGATGGCTAAGATTTTAGAACGTGAAGCTGCTGCAACTCAAGGAGGGGCTGGCGACGGGAAGGCGATTCTAAAGCCGTTGCCTAGGCCTGCAGGAATGGTTCTTCTATCTCCTTGGCTTGATCTCTCTATGAAAGGACCCTCTTACCTTGTACGTTCTCTCTCTAGGGTCTACCTTCTGAGGAGGCCATGCTTCTCCTTTACAAGAACTGACATGGATTTCAGATGTATATAAAGGCAACCACCACCCACCTCGTGATAATACCGTGATGGAAAATCACCCTGTACAGATAGTCGTGTACGTACACTGCATCTAGATATCCATGTATGACGGGCTTTGGTTGTTCTACATGTAGTATTCTTTCAAGAAAGTCAAGTGTTTTATATGTGACCTTCGCTCTATCTGAATGTATTTAGGAGAAAATTATTTGTTGGACATTAAAGAGAAGGTGGAGAGGTTTCTTCTCATGTCTTCTCTTCTTATTTAGCACTGAAGACTGAAGGCAATCAGCTAAGCTTCTAAAGATGCGCCCTCCACGCAGATTTACCTGTGGTTTCGATATGCGGTCAGAAAGACCATCAAAAACGAATTCACTTGAATTAGGTATAGCACCACACACAAGAGATCAGTCGACGTCTTTATCGTTTTCTTTATGTCTCTCTGCTTGAGGGATCGCGTGACTTCGCATGCACTCTAGAAGGCTTTCCCAAAGGTACTGGTGCAACAGCACGACTAATGCTTGATAGCTACTCTCATACTCTGGGCTCTCTAGATACCCGGGTCGCTTGTCTCTTTCGCCACACACGTCAACGAAACTCTACAAGGAACAACCGTAAGCGTCTACTTTACCGGGTACTTCAACTTGCTCTTCTGTCTGCGAGAGGGGACTGAGAGTCTTGCGCGACAGAGAAAAGAAGAGATTGCGAAGTCCTCAGCTGTCATGAATTGTGACCGTGAGGAGTGAAGTTGACCCTGGTACAGAAATCTGCGATAGACACACCTGTTGCGTTTCTGCTTGAAAAGCGTGAATGTTCTGACTTCTAGTGCTATGGTTTGTTTGCATCATTTACAGCTCAATGCAGCGAATGAACCGGTTTTGCCTTTAACAAGCATTCGACGTGCAGCCCACGTATATGTACACGGCACCTTTGACGTTGCCCCGGTCGATGCGGAAGACTCTGACGATATTGCAGATGAGACTCTAACCCTTGAATCTCGTCTCAAGTCAAGGGGAGCAAGCGAGGATATGGAAGCTAGTCGAGCTGGTTCTTCAATCTCCGTCACAGAGCAGGTAAGGAAGGGGTATTATATCAAGTAGTAGTGTCTGCTGTGTAGGCAGGCCGATACTCACTCAGTACAGCCTGAATATGTATGTACACATATGTAGATTGTACGTCGGCGATAGAAGAACTCATTTATGGGTGACCCTACCACTGGAAATACATGCATGCGCTTTGCGAGAGAGCAAGTGTAACCGGTACGAGATTCTCGTCATGTAGTGGCTCCGCTTCGCACATGCATGTCCACGTATATATACTCACAGATGTGGGTGACTTCGTATACCCTCTCTTCCGGTATGTTGCATTCGGCTACCTCCCCCTCGACGCACCAAGACCATCGGACGACATTGCGCTGACTCATATATACATACGCACATACGTACATACATACCTATCTATTCATACATACGTACGAAGCTGTTTCTCCTTAGAATCGCACAGACGAACTCCTCTGCACATGCAGGTGTCTATCATAGTAACGTTGTGAGGCAACAACGGCAGCAGGATCTCTTCACGAACGTTTCTATCTACATGATCTTTCTGCAACAGGGGCTGAGTGGCGGAGGCAGACCTACCATGACAAATCCATGGATTTCGCCGGTTTACTTCGATAAGGCTCTCCTTTGTCAGATGCCTCCAACCCTTGTGCATGTCGGCTCTCTCGAGGTACGAGAAGACCATTCCTCTGCTTGCGGTAGCATGCAGGCAAGCAGGAAGTTTCATCTTTTCTCAGCATCTGGTGCCTGTTACTCGAAAGTGACTGCACTCTCTGTCTGACTTCTTACATCGGGTTTGTGCGGATGCCCAACCGTATATTGTCTATCAGCGAGAAGGGAGGAATCTCCACATAGACACTGTTCTTAGGGGAGCTCCTTCCTTTCTCTGTGGGTGAAGTGAAGACGCATGTGCGTATTTCCAGAGCTATCAGGGACAGACACTGTCGTCTACATACGCTACCCGTGGTTGTTCTATGATCTTAGCTACGAGGTGTCTATTTATTCTCCTAGGTCCATGGGTCTGAGCACGTCATCAGATGTTAACAGGGAGATTAGAAGAAGTAGATAATCGTGCATAGTTCTCTCCTATTTCTCGGAGCAGGTACAAGAAACACCGCCACGAGATGTATCACACGCCCAGGCAGGTCTTCCGCCAAGGTTCAAGTCTCATCATCTTCTATCCTACTGCCGTAGATATCTGTATTCATTCCTTTCG
Organism: Cystoisospora suis; assembly: GCF_002600585.1. Taxonomy (NCBI): domain Eukaryota; phylum Apicomplexa; class Conoidasida; order Eucoccidiorida; family Sarcocystidae; genus Cystoisospora; species Cystoisospora suis. The sequence continues at coordinate 54,866 of NW_027153058.1, forward strand.
TCGTCCTGATAAATGAAATTATCCGACCCGTCGACTGGGTGAAAAAAGGACGGTCCTCCACGGAATTAGCAGTCTCTGTTTTATCTCTTCTTCCCTGCTGTGGGTGTTTGCAACCACCTCGACTTCAACCTGTATTCTTCTCTATATCATAGATGTAGAGGAAGAGAGACCTCGGAAAGAGAGACCTGAAAGTGTAGAACTGTCTGCGCGCCCCCCCCGTGCAGGCATCTGCGGCCATGAAAAACTCCCTCTCCGAGTGTCTATATGTCTATCTTCTTTGTGTGTATTTTCTTTTCTGATTGAATACACTCCGCAGGTTCTTCTAAGCGACTCCTTAACCTTCAGTCGACAAGTTAATGAAGCAGTACGGAATTGCTCCTTTCCTAAACAGATATGGAAAGCGAAAGATCTAGGTCTGTACGAACAGAATCCTTCGCTCCCAGTCCATCAGCCCAAGTCTCTTCTTGCCTCTCTTCCTAATGCCGGTCCTTCAGCAGGAGTGACAGCAAAGAAGATTTATCCGTTAAAGCGGATAGATAAGAAATCTTCTGAGCCCTCTCCAGGGGGAGGAGCTGCTGCTGCTCCTGCTTCTAAAGCTTGTAGTACTCCTGAACCAGTGAAAGGGGAGAAAGATACATCCTCGGAAGGAAGACGTGACGGGTGGAGAGCTCCAGAGCATTTCACGAAGCATGGGTGGCTAAGTGAGGAAGACTTCAACCTCCTGGACAAAGACGGGGTCGTCTGTCCGGTAGGGTGTAATGAAGATGGAGTTGATCGTGTCCGAGTCAAAGTGTGGAAAGATGAGTTTCACGTGGTAAGAACAAACAAGAAAGACAAACGCACGACATCCCCCTCTTGCTCTCGTTGTCAGCCATCAACTGTGTCGTAGCGAGGCGTGTGCGGTTCAAATGAGCGCCTCTCGACTGAGTATATCTATATTTATCTATCTATCTACCTATTTATGTATTCTATCTACCGATACCTGTATATACGTGTAGCTTGTGCGTGCATATTGTCCGTGCTTCCTCCACACAAGCATGATATGTACACACATAAGCATGTGGGCTTCTTACTTGGTCAAGAAGGGTGTCAGTAGATCTCAGATGTAGTCCTACGGAAAAGCAGAAACTATTCGAGGTCTGCGAAGCAGGTGGAAAGATCTTTCTCAGAGAAACCAGGGTTCATTTTGAACGACGTACAAAAGAGGGGGCGGAGACAGGAGGGAGAGTGTCTTGTTTTTGTGAAGAGACCCATTTGCTACTCAGCACCCAGCGAGTACGAAGTGAAAGAGAGGTGGCTGTAGTTATGTCACGGCCTAGAGAGTCGACACACTCAGGCGCGGGTGTTTTCGTCGTCTGATCTAGCGGAGAAGATATCTGTCCGATAAAGCCCGCAAGTAAGGAAAGAAGATTTCTTTCGCCTGTATGCTCCACAGGTACCCCTGCACCTGTTGGGTCGTCACACAGCTACCCTTATCTTATGCAGCGAGCAGGAGACCCACATGATGGTTCTGTTTACTCCAGTGACGCTTGAACGGTGTGTTTTCTCTTGTGTACATACACCTTAGTTCCCCTGCTGCAGCTTCTTGGAAGCGCCTAATGGTGAAAAGAGCCTTCTGGAGATCGCGGCTTGGATTGACAAACTCTTCGGCAAATCGAAGCCTGCAAGCTGAATGAATCAAGACATCTTTCTCGAGAGTACCAACGGTATGAAGGACCTTTCTTGAAAGGGAGTTTGAGAGGAAGAGGGGGGTTTCCCGCCTCATGTTAGTTCGAATGTGGTTACACTAAACACAAATATTGTCAGCATTAAGCAAAGGAGCGCCTAGGAGAATGAAAGTTTCTGCGGTTTTCCTCCACTCGGTTCGTGCTGACGTAGCATGCACCAGTCCAGAGCATCAGTACAAGGCGAATCTAGGTCGACGAGTGAACCACAGGGCAGAGTATAAGGCAGTCCCTGCTTTTCTAGCTCAGGCACGTCTATACGAAGGGACGTTGTGTGCGGGGGATTGGCGTAGACCATTTACTTTAATCCCTAAATTTCCAGAGATGCGGATAGAACAAACACTCCACTGGTATAACTTCAATAAAGACGTTGTCGTGGGCTAGGTCGGGGTGGGTGGCAGTAACATCAATAGTCATGCACGCGTCATCTCTCTTGAGAAT
>NW_027153059.1:0-568 GCF_002600585.1 Cystoisospora suis
TAGACATAGACAGATAGACAGAGGAAGGTGAAAGGTATGATTGTGAACATGCTTACCAGGGCATAGTATTGACAAAGCTTTTATATTCGCGCATATTCCTATCAAGAGGTACATACACAACTTCGAACATATTTGTTGGATGAAGGAGATTGTAGAAATTGAGTAAAGACGTCATGAAAGTTTTGCAGTATGGACACCAGGCAGCTCCAAAGAAGAGACCAACATATTTTCCTTCAAGAGATGTGGCAGATGACGTTAGGTATAAACTTTTCTTCTGCGATGAGGGTGATGTAGAAGATGCCGGGAGAATATCTTCTTCAGAGTCAAAGTCGGGGGAGGGCGTGAAGGATGAAGAGGAAGACGAGGAAGAAGCAAAAGAAGATGAGGAGCTTACAACTAAGAGATCACTATCAGCAGGGACATGTGTGGCAGATGTGTATGGTGTGAAGACACTTGGCTTTTCTTCACTGGATGAAGAATGTGAGGTAGAACGGGAGAAAGAAGAACAAGATGAGGGAGGAGAGCGCTGTGAAGAGAGAGAGAGGCGATCAAAAAGAAGAACTCCCAT
>NW_027153059.1:654-25404 GCF_002600585.1 Cystoisospora suis
AGAAAAAAAAAAGAGGATTGTTCAGAAAAGCAGAAGAAACGGGCCATGAGAGATTTTAAGCGAGAGACTAGATGTGCTGGGAGCCAAGAAAAAGAGACTGCTCAAGCGCATGAAAAGAAGAAGGACTGTTATATCAGAAAGAAAGAAAGAAAGAATCACAGTGGGAAAAAAAAAGAGGGGTTTCGATCACTCACGACACGACAGAGAAAGATCGAACGCCAAAAAACAGAGAGACGGAAAGAAGGAGATCCACGGTCAATATACACTGCAGACAAACGTAAAGCAAAGAAGAGGCAGCGGAACTTGAAATTGTAGCGACAAAACCAGTTAGTTTAGAAGGATGTGCTTGCTTACCTACTGAAGGTCAACCGCCAAAGCTATAATCGATGCATCTAGTAGCATCTTGTCTTTTCACATCTACTTTGCCGTCCAGCTCGGCAAGAGAAGAAATTCTCACCGCCTCGTGTACAAGCAGGTGTTGGTTGGTTTTCTGCTGCTGTGCGCATGCATTCCTATCGAACACAGGATAACTACAGATAGACCATCGGCTTCTTGTTGAGCTGTCTGTCTTGTTCTCATCTACGTTTCTTCAGTCTCTCAAAATAAGAAAATTCATCTTAGTCGCGTTCTTTCGAGAACGTGGCTCTGGGCGGTTCGAGCCCCGCAGACCAGATTCAGCTTTTGTTCCACTCCAACACTGTAGTCACTATAACGCATACGGCAACGTAAAAGCATGTCTTCTTTTTTCTGCGCCTTGGAGAGAAGTGTGGTCAGAGGGGCGTAGTTGCGTAGTTTTCTCCCCGTCTTCACATTCAGATAGGGGGAGTCAGTTTGAGGGATATTGTGGTTCGTCGACACTTGCAACTCCCTCAGCTTTGTTTCTCCACTCTCTCAACCCATCCGCTTTCACGATGACGACAGCTTTCTCATGTCCATACTTGTTCTAGAGGTAGGTGCTACGATGAGTATGAATAAGAAAAAGTCAGAACCTAGAGACACCGCCGACTACATTGGTGTACGAGCCTGCTGCGGTTGGTTAACACCTGCGATCTTTCCGGTCTGTTGGACTCCGTGATTTTGTCGTCTCCTCTTCGAAGACTGGGGCGAGAAACCATGCTTGGTGAAGCCGCAGACGCCAAGAAGAACAAATGCTTCCCTTTACACTAGCGCATGCCACAGTAGTGTGAGCTTCCTTCTCGCCTTTCCTACTAGTAGTACAGCTCCGAAGACGTACCTACCTGATGACACGTATATCCTTCCTTGCCCTACACTCCCGTAATCATCACACGCAAACAGGCACATCTCTGTAAGTCGAGTCTCATTCCGTTGTAGAACGCTGCCAAACACATGCGAGTGGCAACCCGGCTCACGGCGAGCCCTAGTGTAACCGCATCTTTCTTTGTTTTTCACGTCAAGAGACCCACACAGTTTCGTTTACTAGTGAGCGGCTCGTATACCGGCTGCGGAATAGCACAGGCGCGGTAGCGGCTGGCCAGCCGGGGCAGACGAGTCGCTGCAGTGGCACTCCGGTTGGGAGTGGAGATACTTCGGCATATAAAGGGTTTTCACTCCGCATTCATTGGGTGGTAGGTCCTCGTCTTCTCCGTGGAAACCCGGGGGGTTGTGTCTGAAATAGTCAGGCACCATCCGGACCGAGTCTGTATAGGGAGTGCAAGTGAGAACAGCCTCCCAGCAACTAACACGCTATTGGCAGCTCCGTGGAGCACTCCGTGATGTTTCAAGCCAGGGTGGCAGCACTCGGGATCAGTTCATCTTCCGGTCTGACAGGTAGTCTAGACGCACACCCGAGGCCGGCTCGAACAACGAAGATCTTCGAGAATTGTGCATCTACCGTGATGGACGAGAGGAAAGAAAGGTTTGACCAGGCGAGGCGGACTTAGTACTACAAAGCAGGGATTAAAGCTTGAATCTACGACAGAGGCGACAGGGCAGGTCCTATGGTGAAGCATGACGGTTTGGCTCGTGCACCCGAGAACGGGACCGGAGGCGACCATCTGTTTCTCTGCCGTCTTCGAAGGGAGTGAAACTGGAGGCTTCACTGCTGACTTCCGACGCTCCTCACACACTTCACAAAGTGGATTAGCTGCTCAAGAAATAGCGCTTATAGTCGCCCTGTGGAGCTGGACATTTTCTAGTCTCCCATCATCGAAGAGCACAGAGTGACATTTTAGAAGAGGGTTGTAGCCTTTGACCTCGCACGCGTAAGAAAGGTCTGCACAGACTTTTGCTGAATTTCCCTTTGAAGCAGTTTTGTACTTTTAAAACCTACGCGTTTTCTTGCTGGTTAACATGAATCTCCGGCCCAGCAACGTAGCTGGCGCAACAGCCGCGATTCTTTTCAGCACCTGATAAGCGCGCCAGCGAGGCCATACGCACCCCCGAGGACATCCGCGAGAGAGACCGTACCTCCTGCGACTCCTCCTTTATCCTCGTCCGCGCTGACCTTCGTCTGGAGCCCACGGATTCAGTTGGTGCCCTCTTTCTACGTCCCGCGGCCTCAAGGAGGCTCTTGGGGTCGATCAGGTCAATCTGGCGACGGACGGAGCTTCGTGTATTCACGGGCGCGTGCACACACATTGATTATGGCGGAGTTACCTCGACAGCTTTACGCTTGTACGCCGGTGCGGCAGCTTCTGGCTTCGGGAGCCGAGGGTGAGACCGGTGTATCTGCGGTGTCCGAGAGCATTCCGGGCTCTGGAGTTTCTCTGGAGTAGTCTGAGGAGAATAAAGAACCTCTCCCGCTGGACACGTCGCCTACATAACACACGAGCAGAATCTCGGGTTGTTTGCTTACATGTTTGTAAGGACGTTCCCGGCACGTTGTCCAGTCGCTCCGGCGAGGCTACGACCGACCGCAAGGCGAGCAGACTGGCGCTCCTCGGTGGGGTTAAGACCTTGACGGCCCCGGTGCTACTTATGCAATCGTTGTCCCGGCTGGTGAACAAAGTGCCGCCCCCCTGAGGAGAAGAAGAAGAAAAGACGTTGGTCTGCTCTCCTCCTGCTTGCGCGACGCATTGAGCACCTGACCCCTCCTGTAGGGTCGGATGCAAAGTGACTCCGGCAAGCACACAGTACCAAAGGAGCCTACTACAGGACGCTGAGAACGTTCCTCATCGCGCGTTCCAGCACTTATGGCGGCCTCAACAAGCAGGTGTTCTTGCCACGAGGAAGGAGACAGGCGCGGGGCAGGAGAGCTGTCGCCGTCAAGGTCGCTGGCCGAGCACGCGGATGGAGTCGTGACGGGAAAACGTTCGTCCGTCGGCGGGCTGGAGGCATCGGTCCCTATCTCCGACCGGAGACGATTTTCGTCCCCTGCTGCAGTTGCCGCATCTTCTGAGCAAGGCCTCCCTGGGAACGCTTGGACCGCCATCTCAATTGGGCACGGAGTACGGCGAACTCGAATTCCGTCCCCACTTCTTGGCTTGGACAACCGACTCGGCTGGTACTGGCCGTCTGGACTGTGGCCGTCAGCGTAGAGCAGTTGCATCACGAACTCTGCGTCATGCAGATGGGGAAGCAGAGCACCAGCGTGGGTGGTCAGCTCGGCGCGGAACTTCAGAATAAGCTGCAAACGCTCTCGTAGTGGTTCTTGTTCTAAGAGGTGGAGTACTTCCTGTTCGTCGGTGCGCATCTCCGATGCGTAGCCTCCTGCAGGAGAAGCGCCCTTGGCTGGTAAACTGCTCGTTGCGGTACTCATGACCTCATCGGAGGCACACGACTTTCCAACAGGGATAGAAGCATATCTCTTTAGTCCGTCACCCACGCCGCTAACGCCGAACACGTTGCAGACCGTCTGTTCGACGCCAGCTTGAGTTCGTCGGGCTGAAGTGCCGATGCTGGGAGGCGGACGACCCAGTGTCTCACCGGGCACTGCACCCTGGTATGTATTCAGCCTTTTTTTCTCGAACACGGACCCTAGCTCACTACTCCCTCTGGAGAAGAATTCCCCAGCCGGCCTGGTCGCTGACAGAGTACGTCGCGAAGCGCCCTGCGAGTAAAGACGTGGCTCTTCCGCCGGAATGGTCGAGCTACAGTCATCGTGATGTCCTTGCATATCAGTGGCAAATTCTGAACGTGCAGGAATACTCCTCGGAGTCGGGCTGCCAGCCGGCACCCCTGCCCACGTCGGACTGCCTAACGGAGCCGTGCCCCATCTCAAAGCTTGCCGCTGCTTTGCTAGGCATCTCTTGGACCGCATATGCGTAAGCAGCCGCGATTTTGCTTTGAAAGGCTTTATGTTGGGACACAGGGGACCTGAAGGAGATCGAACCTCCGTGTACACTGCTGTTCTTTTCTCACGGCAGCAAACATATCCTCACAATGGAAGAGCCGCGCATGTGGACCACTGGCGCTCTTTTTCTCCGGCAAAGCGAGTTTCCGAAGAGCTCCTGAAAATCTGCGGTAACATTACAGGATCGCAGTCATATAGCCGCCACATATACCTCCGCGTTACCCGTCGCGGTCGGAGCCCAGTCCGGCTGCAGGTGGAGAGGTTTTGTCGGGCTCCGGAGAGCTTGCCTTTTCCTGCAGTGTTTCGCCCGTGAATCGGCGAACACAGTGAGCTGTCTGCGCATGCCCTACTCACTCCTGGCAGGAATGGGTCAGTGCTCTTTCGTCCGTGAGTCCCAAAGGCATCGTGTCGAGGCCGGAAGTAGGGTACATTTGACGTTTCCAGTTCCGGTCTAACCTCGGAAGGCTGCTCCGGTGCTCTGTGGGACGGCAACCCTTTGAAGCGAAACGGTCTGGGGTACGCGACGGTCGTGGTGAGCCCTTCCTGCAGATTTGATTGGGGGGCAGAGGCTGGCGGCGGCCCCCGAGGAAAATCTGTGGGCCCATCCTGCTGGACGCAAAACCACCCTGTGGCACTGTCGGAGTGCTGGGAAGCACCCTGAGCGGAGCGCGGCAGAAAGGTTGGCGACAGCATCAGGTGATGTGTTCCCTGAGTTGACGCAAGTCGCTGTTCCCGGCAGCGTGGCTGCGAAGATGACGGGCTCTCGCAGGGGATCATCCACTCTTGGCTCATCTGAGAGCTCGGGAAGAAGTCGGCTCTCTGGGACTGCAGGCGGGTGCGCAGATTCATCATTAGTTCCGAGGTCTCTTGCTCTGCTGGCATGTCTGCCCACTGCCGAAAGGAAAGCTGGCTACGGGGCTCAAAAGTCTGGGTAGAACATGCCGTTTCATCTTCTTCGCAGATCTCCTGTTCCTGCCGAGCGCCTATGGCGAGTTTCAGTGCCCCGGGCTGGCTGTATCCACAGTCGGGATACCGTTGTGGAGAGGCATCGGCGCCCGCCTGCACAAACGAATAGAGGCGGGCTATGTTCTTTCCTGACGTTTTCGCTTACGTGCCGACAGCGGTCGTAAACCTCATGGCCCGCAGCAGCGCTTCGTCCGAGAGGTCTCACCCCAAGGCTGGAGGGAGCACTGGCACTGTCCGTCGCTCCCTGGATGCTGCTGAGCATCTGACTCAAATCCTCCAAGCTTTGTGGAACGGACTCCTGCATTGTCGTTCATGCAAAGCAGCTCGCAGGAGATTATGGGTGTGGTCAGTGTTTCTGCCTCTTTTGATGTTTTGCCTGACTGGAGCGCTGTCGCGCAGTCCGAATCCGTGCCGGTGGATCTACACCCAGGCAGCAGCCGTACGACTCACAGTGGAAGTGTAGTACGAGGCTCTGACTAGCTGAAAAAGTTGGTCGACTTTCTGCTGCTACCGAAGCAGATGGGCTAGACGACGGGTGTGGCGTGGCCAGGACTGGAGTCGAATGACTCACATAGTAGGCCGTCTATGGCTGCTGTTTGGGCTGGTGTGAAACAGAGCACTGTCCATCAGGAACTGAGGTGAGAACAACCTGGCAAAAGCAGAAGGCCCAGTAGTGAAATAGAAACGCCACTAAGCTAGAGAGTGATGCTACGCTCAAGAGCGTTATCTGAACGCGGCGAGGCTTCTCCCGCAGCACCTTACTAGAGTAGCGATTTTGTGAACAGTGCCGCTCGAGTGCCGCCTCGCAGATCGATCCCACCACACCCACTCCACTTGCCTGATGCCCAAAAATCCCCTATTGGCCGAGCCAAAATCTGAGTCGAGGGACTGTTGACATCGACTTGGGAACTGCATGGCTGGCGCGTGTGTAGCTTCTGGTCTGTCACCCGCGCATTTTCCCGCGCGAGTGGTCTTCCGACTTCGGGAGATTTCCCTCATCCACCCATTCCGTACAAAGCTTTTTGTGTTCGGTCTCCCTCGCTACGTATCCCGAATATGAGCCGCGTTTTGGCAGCCGGTCAGCTTTCGTCTGCTCCTAAGACAAGGAAAACTTGACATCCGCTCTCTTACCAGCCTGCCTTTTCGCGATGAACCGGCTGGGCGTAATAAACGGCCATCTCCGCTCTTCAGCGACGACCGGAGGCCATGGTCCTCACGGTCAGGAGAAAGAGAAAACTGCCGAGACAAGGGTCCCAAAGAATGTCCTGACTGTTTTTGATGAAAGGACAGGTATAATGGTAGTTGCCGATGTGTCCGGCGCGCCCGGAGGGTGGCCTGGACCCGACAACGATAGGGCAGGCCTTGGTTGTTTTATCTGAAGTAAAATGCTAGAAGCCTTCGCGCTCTTTGAGTTGATACTCTCTAGTATTTCTCAACTGAACCAACATTCACCGTCTGTCTCCTTCTCGACATGTGTGGTCTGTCCGGCTTGCGTAGGGAATGAGTACAGCCTTGCGATAGAAAATGATACCGTCCGCGCCAAGGATTTCGAGAAAGTTCGGGTCCCAGGTGGTCCACCGCTGCGCATTTACGACCCCGGTCAGACGAACACCTGCGTGTGCGCCTCTCGCATCACCTACATTGACGGTGTAAAGGGAATTTTGTGGTGAGAACTTTTTATGCGTGGCGCGTACTCCAACTCCGATGTTCAGGGAGACATATGTTGCTGGGATTGAGCAAGATGAGCTGCATGGTTTCCATTCCCTTCCATTCAGGTATCGAGGATATCCCATTGAAACCCTGGCAGAAAAGGTATCTTTCGAAGAGTGCGCGTTCCTGCTCATGTACGGAGAGCTTCCCACTGCATCTCAGTTGAGTGAATACTCCGCGACATTAAGAAGGCTGGCAGACATCCCAAGCGGGTTGAGAAGTAAGCGTTAAATAGAGGTTTGTTACTTTCCGTCGTCTTTCCTCCGATCGAGAACTCGCACACCCCGGCTGCCACTCGTAACCCCGGGCTAAGTTGCCATGCCTCTGGATCCCTCTGCACACCAAGGGATTCTAGGTTTGCTGCGCTGTTCTTTGTGGGGTAATTTCAGGTCTGATCAGGACTTTCCGACCTGACGCCCACCCGATGGGAATGTTGATGGCTTGTTTAGCTGCCGCGGGAACAATGTTTCCAGAAGCAAATCCTTGTATTGCCGGACAAACAGTTTACAAGGAGGCGGAATTGCGAAACAGGCACCTTCTGCAAGCTCTTGCCATGACACCTACAATCGCGGCGAATATTCAGAGGTACTCGTTGTCAGGTCACAACTCGGACAAATCGCATTTGGAGGAGGCACTCCGAGCCCACTCCCGTTCTTGTTCAACTGCTACTCTTGCAGGCACCGCCAAGGCCTTCAACTAGTGGCCCCTGAGGGAGAACTGGGCTTCACCGCTAGTTTCATGGCGATGGTAGACAAGAGAGGAAACTCCGTATCTTCGCCACATCCCGTCCTTGCGAAGGTTAGGTCAAAGGGCATGTGCGTATGCTCGCTCTTTGCTTGCTTGCTTGCCAGCATGTCGCTGCATCGACTCTCTCGTAGCGAAAAAGGAGAAGTGCGTTCAGGGAGTATGATCGCCCTATGTAGCGGCTGCGGCAGACAGTGATAGGCCATACACCAGTCTGTTTCATTCCTCTGTGTGATCGAGGGTCATCAGTGGTGTTGTCGAGCTGGCAAGCTTATTGGGTCCACACGCCTCCCGTGTGGTAACGTGGCTCGAGGGTCTCTGCTGTCGTGCCGTGTGACTCCAGGCACTCGATATTCTGTTTGTACTCCATGCGGACCACGAGCTCAACTGCAGCACAGCTGCTGCCCGGCACGTGGCCTCTTCGAACGCCGACATTTATACGTGCGTGGCCGCCGCCACAGGTGCTCTTTATGGACCCCGACACGGGGTAAGTTCCGACCGAACTTGTTCGGCCGGAGTCTGTCTGCTGCAGTCCGGAAAGGTACGCCTGACAATTGTATGTTCCACTTTCCGGCGACGCGTCTCGTTGCTTCAGGGCGCGAACGAAGCGGTTGTGCGCATGCTTGAGCGCATTCAAACCTTAGATGCCGTACCTGACTTCATCGCAAGAGTCAAGAACAGAAAGGTGAGTGTGACAGTGTGGACAGGGTTTCACATGGTATAAGAAGTTAGGAAGTCCATTTCCGTCCGGACTGACGTCTTCCTTTGGTGAGTGAACATCCTCCTTTCAGGAAAAGCTCATGGGCTTCGGACACCGCGTCTACAAGAGTTATGACCCTCGCGCAAACATCATCCGGCAGGTGGCAGAGCTGGTCTTCAAAATCGTGGGGGACTCGCCTCTTATCGCGATTGCCCGAGAACTCGAGCGCGTTGCTATGAAGGTCAGCTGAGGGAATTCGAATAAGGCTCACACATCTGTGCTCGCTTGCCGTTGCTCGAGCATCGTCTGTGGCGAAAACCATTTTTTTTTCCTTGAAGCCAGAAAGCTATCAATAATCCCGTGTTCAGTAGAGAGTGATGAGATCGGACCTAGGAAACGTGCTTCTCATTTTGTATATCCGTGCAGGACCCGTACTTCACGTCGCGCCGACTATACCCGAACGTCGACTTTTACAGCGGAATCATCTACAAGGCTATGGGGTTCCCAGTGGAGTTTTTTCCTCTGCTGTTCGCTATTCCACGAATGGCGGGATGGACAGCACACTTGAATGAGTTTATAACTGATCCAGAAAACCGCATAGCGCGGCCCTTCCAAGTGTATCTCGGGCATGGTCTCAGAAGTGAGGTTCCACCTCCTGAGGACAGGCAAGAGGTGAGTGCTACTTCGGAAGGAGGCGATTTCGAACTCACCGGAGGTACACCCTATGATATTCGCACAGGTGCAGCTGTTTCCCAGTGAGCTCACTTTTCGGACTCCGCTGTCGGTATACTTCACCATCCCCATGAGGTATGCTGTAATCGTGTGAAAATACTTTGGTGCAGCTTGTGAGTGCGGGTGCTCTAAAAATCAAGAACACGGCTGAAGAGCGCAGGCGATTGATCTCATCTGCGAGGATCACTCGAAAAAAAGGCGCTTGACGCGTGGAGTTACCCGGTCTTCCACGTCACTGTCGGCCGAAACCATCCAAGATTCATAAGCGTGGCTTCTTCGCAGGCTACCCTATCGCGGGTCCTCGTGCTACCTAAACCACGCGCCCGCAGGCTGGACTCCATAAAGATAAACGAACACTTGCCGGCTACCTGGTGCCAGCCGTCTCGCCAGCTACGGGCCGTCTTTCCTTGTTGCAGCTTTTTCCCAGGCGGGGACTTCCGAACTCGACTTTGTTAAGCGTAGGCACCCTACCAGAATACAGCCTGGAGCGTGTCCAAGATGGCTTTGCAACTCGTGCCCGCCCAACGGTGGCTGTGCTACACTCCGCGAGCTCCGCCGAACATCAAGAACAGGATCAACATCCGAACTCGGGAACGCCTATTTCTGCTTGAAAAATTCATCTGTTATGACTATCAGGAGATTCATAGCCGCGAGGAGCAGTTCTGTGCACTCGTGTTTTCCCTCGTCGGCTTTTGTCCTCTCTGCACAGTGGGTCGTTTGCGCGGACGAGCAAGCCATGCTTTCGCAGTTATCATTTTGAGTGCGCCTCGCGTGCCCTAGGGCTTCCCGAGCCTGTTCGCACTGTCTCCTTAACGTTTGAAGGCAGAAGGCCACGTCAGCATCCATTGCCTGCAGCAGAATCGAGTCCAGAGTAGGAAAGCAGGACACAAAAGCCCCAAGGGAGACTACAATTCAACCAGCTCCATCACCTTCTTCCTGACCCACCTGTGTACGAATGCTGAACGCTCTAGGGTCGCGTCTGCACCCAGCAGGCGTGCACAGCTGTCCTGATCACAGCGACGGCCGTAAGCATTACATGGCAGTGGAGTCATCGAAAGGTAATCAGAAGCCGACGGGGGTTTTTTCGGGTCCTTGTATCCCGTGGTGGTACAACCAGCCAACGAATGCCCCTAACGTTCACTCTGCACGCTCCTGCTGGCGAGTCAGTTCCTACCTGGAGTTCATCCAAGTAAAGCAACAAGCCGAAAAGCCAGCAAGCCTGCTGTAATGTCACGTGACTTGCCGGATCACGGCAGCACGAGCATGGTGTACCTTTCTGCACCTCGCCCGGTGTTGTCACTTCTCCTGGGCAATGCCCGGCTTTCGAGTTACCGGCAATAGATCGCTGCTGGCTTTGTATGTCTTCCACCAGGAGAGTCAGGAGTCGACACAGTGCAACTGTATCACAGGCCTTTAAAATGTCGAAAGAGGGCGGATGGCAGCGACAGTACAGTGACCACTCGTCTATGCTCCACAATCTGCAATCTCCTGAAGACGCAGGGAGGGTTACTTGACAGTCTGAATCACTTTGGGCTTCTACTGCTTGGCGTAGGCCAGTAAATTCTGATAAGATACTGGCGGACCACTGTCTCCCGGGAGCCTGTCCAGAAGAGAGAGCGGCCCGTCTCTTTCGCTCTATGACCAGCAGCCTTTGCATGTACGGTGCGACCCGTGTGATGACCTCATCTGAGTCAGCCTGAGGAGCGAAGTCGACTCCAGGCTCTTCCTGCTCAAATGGACCTGCCGTTGGTTCTTTCCCGGAACGCGCAAGGCGAGTCCAAGGATCACGTGCCACCCCATCCGCCTCTGGTTGCGTCACACCTCGGAGAGAGTCTGGGAAAGAAGCCCATGGTGATGTTTCAGCTTTTTCAGTCTCTCCCTCCCCTCCCCCATCGCCGACAGCGGAAGTCACCTCAGATTTGAAATTCGAGAGACCCACAATCCCGGCAGCACTAGGGCCCACGTGTGAACCACTTCTGCAGTTCTCCCCAGCTTTGCCTTCACGAGTGCGGCAGAAATCTGGGGTGGACAACCCCTTAGGCGGTGCGGCACTCTCCACGCGCTCTTCCTGTCGTCGCGCTTCTCTACTACGTGGCGAGCCTAGGTCCTGTCCACTGGAGGTTAACTGGCCGGCACCCGCTCGTTTGCCGTGAGCAGCTTCCGCTTGACCCCGGACACTCCCAATTCTCCTCTTCCCTGTAGAACATGCTACGTTAGGTAGCTGCCTCGCCTCGTTCCGGACAGCGAGCAGATAAGCCTCAGCAAGCGGTTGAAGAAGGTCCGCGCTGGAATCGATGTCTTCGCAGACCGCCACCGCAGTGGTCGCGGCCCGCACAATTTCCAGCGTGCTCGCCACGGGTCCAGAGGTGGAGTTTGCTGGCAATGGAAGAGCGGGCTGGGGCAGGAGGGGATCCTCCCAGCCCTCTTCGTTTGTCAAATCGTCCTCCGCGGGTGGCGATCTATCCATTCTCTCAGGACGGAACACTTGAGCAGCGTTGCTAACTACGCGAGAGAAAGCCACAGCAGGACACTGGATTGAGTGAGTTTCAGAAACATGCAGGCCTGGGTCTAACTGGACTCAATCTCGAAGGACTCTTCCACATGAGCGCAGCAGAGCTTCACTGGGCCGCCCTCGTCTTCGGATAACCTAGCAGGGTGCCAAGTGGACGGCGGGGCGCTGTCCGCCACCTCAAGATGTGGCTCCGCTTAGACAAAGAAGAAATGCATTTGCTACAGCAGGCAAAGGCTTCAGCAGGGATCAGGACACTGTCCTCCCCGAAGACTGTCACGGGCTCCTGCTGCCTGGTTTGAGTTGCATGTGCGCATGCAGGAAATAGCCGTGGCCTGTAGAGTAGCATGTCTCACTCTCAGCTGGCATGCGTGTGCTGCAGAAAGCCCTTCAAGCATCCCTCCTTCATCCACTTCCAACGATAAAACGAGTCCGCGGCCCACCATGTACCGGTTTCAGGGTCACTCTCACAGGGGCTTACGGCGGCTGGTTGAATCTCCACACGCACAGTGGGCGATATGCAGTTGCACGAATCACACGGAAGCGCTAGATCCAGTATGAGGCTCAACTGTCAGGCAGTCAACTGCGAAGTGGAGCAGGTCAAACCAAAAAAGCTTCTCGGACCCACGACACGAGGCGCCAGGTGGGATTCACACCTCGGAGCAGAAACGTTCTTTGCCGACAAGGGCGGTTCGTGAAGCAGAGAGACAAACTGGTTGCCGAGCGCAGTCGGTAGTGTCGACGCTAGGGCCACGGGGTTTGCTAGCACCTCTGAAATGAGAGCCAGAGCTGACCAGTACCGGCCAAGGCGAACGTGAACGGGGTAGAAAGCGGGCGACACTAGGGGGGAGTGAATTCATGAGCCAAACCTGTCATCCGGTGCAGTGCGCAACTGATTCTGGATGTGTTGGGCTCAGCACCGTAGCTGCAGGATGGGCAAAGCGGGACGCACCTGCAGTTTGTACTCGTTAGGCGAGCTCGTCCTGTGTCTGTACACTCTGGTAACACCTCGGGGAGGCTGTCTGGCTTCTGAGCTGAGTGCCGGGAGCTCCTACGCCTTGGCCGTAAAGATAAGCTCACGGTCATCGAGTAGCTAGCTCCAAAATGCCTGTGCTTTTTCCCGGTAAACAGCCCCACAAGCCAGAGCAGGCCAAGAGGCCCGCGCTGTTGCCTGTCTTCGTGCAGAACCCCACTGGGGTAGACACGATGGGTAAGGCGTCCTTCCACTGGCAGTGTGCTCTTTTTATTTTCACCCGGCAACAGGATTTCCCAGCGGCTACAAACCCAGCACTCCCCATCAGCCTACCCGCCACTTCACCGATGAGGAGCACTCCACCAACTATTTCCTCGCTCCAGGCTTACTCTTGAGGAGCCTACCCAGCAGGCTGCCAACAATCGAACAGGTCGACGACGTTTACTGCCGGAATGTGACCATGGTTAGCCACTCACCCCGCGTGTCGCGCAGTGGTCTCGTTTGTAGACTCGCACCTCAGTGCATGGTTGCACTAAGCTTCGCTGTGATATCCGAGTTTTGTCTAATACTGGCGATGCTAGCGCCTTTCTACGAGGGGAGTTTCCGCTCGATGGTCGCACTTTTTGTTACGGAGACTCCAGCAGCATGGTACGCGCCAGTGACTTTCTGGACACCGCCTGCTCGGGAGTCAACCTTGGGCCGCGCCATTCAGGCTGACCTTGGTAATTGCGGAGCTGTGCTACCAGGTTGTCCTTGTCGCCTTTGCTATTGTAGCCTCGATGCCGGCGGTGGGATCCGCTCGCCAGTGGGGCAAGGTATACTACGCTGCGTTGGCCGGAATGCTTCTGGAGATACTCTTTATTGTGGCAGTCAAGTAAGCTTACATTTATTGCAGGCACTACACGAGCCTAACCGTGTTACTTCAGGCGCGTCAACCTTATTGCCTTCCTTGCGCGGGCTATTATCGGTAAGGCGACGACAGCTTCTGTTCGGCGGGCTCAGCGGCCGGCGACCCCTGCAACTCCCTTCAGCCCTGTACGCGCGGTCGCTTGCCGGACTGTCCAACTGCGCTCAGGATATGAGACTTCTAGCCCGTGTTTCCTTCCTGCCGTGAGTCCCTGCGCTGGCGCGCTGTCTTCATCTCGCGGGCATTGCCTTGTGAAGAGCACGCAACAGTATGTTCGGACCAGTGCATAGCAAACGCTACCTGTAAAACGATAGTCACCCTGGTCCATGACGGAAAAAACATTCAATCTGTTAGCTCTCGGGAATGGCGACAAGTTAGACGGTGAAACATTCAGCTCACTCACACTGACTTCGCTGCAGCCGAGTTAGATCGGTGAGCGCTCCGACAGCAAACACGCTGTCAGTCTCTACGATTGAGACCAGCGCTCTAAAAACACTCGCGCAGCACTGCGGCTGTCTTCCATTGCGCCACTGGACTGCCCCGATGAACCGCGGCGAAGTGACGGCTGCCCAGGTGTCCGGTCGCCAGTCTCCACCGGGCCCGGCGGTGCCACATGCGACTGGCGTCATCTGGTGGTACGTGAAGAGCCGCTCCTCTACATCGTCACCTGCCAGAGCTGCTTCCCTTGTTAGGGAGAGAAAAGACGAAAGCGGAAGAGGCTACGTCCGGAAAATGTACCTGCTTCAGCTGATACATCATTATGGTGCTCCAAGAGACAGGGTGCATCATTGCCATAGTTTCCATTCCCCCATGCTTCTCGTCCTCCACGCCGGCACCCGGTAGAGACACCACAAGGTCAGGTCGAAAAAAGCCCGGAAGTCGGCTCCCTGCTAGTGCTAGGGCCACATCCTCGTCCGCCGGACGCCCGGCCGCGAGACTCGCTGCCACCGGGCCACACTTTGGCTGCACGTGGTTGCCATGGCGGACTGCGTCGCCTGCTGCTCGGTAGGCGTCCTCATCAATAACAAGACAGATTCCCTTGGACTCTTCTGGGGCGATCTCGATCGACTCTATTGACCTGCCCCGACCGTGTGGTACACAGACCAGGAGTTTGTGGTCGGCACTAAATTTGAGAAGTTCTTCCCATGTACCTCGGCAGTAAGGCATCCAGAAAAGAGCTCCCTAACACGGCGCAAGAGACAGCAGTCCTGTGGCAATGCGAGATGTCACCGGCAACAAGGCGGTAGAGTGCATCCCAGAGTACAGCTTTGGATGTCCGGCCGTGAACCCGTGTCCTCCGATGCAACCCGCTTCCCGGTCATCCTGTTCGGACCGCGGCCCCGCTAAGCGAAAGCAGTTTCACCGTCCGCCCCGTCCAAGCAAAACGAATGTTCTCTCGCGCTTTGTCGGACAACGGTGCTGAGCATAGCCGAACTACGGTCTGCCACGAAGACAACCTGCGTCGGACAAGCGAACGCACCTGTGAGGCCCTGATTGCCAGCGGACTGAACACGTCTGGGCACTGCGGCAGCAGCCACACACCTTGCCACTGCAGGGCTGCTGCAGACCGAAGCAGGGTGCCTATCAGTCCACTAACAATGTGGTCAGCTTGGCTGCCCCCGTCTCTAGCGGTTCTAGCAGGGAAAGCTTGAATGCCTTCATTGTAGCAGCACGGAGGCCGGCCCAGACAAAGAAGTAGTCTGATATCACCGAGATCTTTTGCCGGAGGAGGGTGGGCCATTTCGGCCACACAGCCACCATCGTAGGAGTGCAGGCCCGCTAGCTGAACACGCACACAGCGCCCAACACCAACAGCTACCGTGCGCGAGGAGATCCGGGGACTGCCTGCAACTGCCACTTTCGCTGCTCCACACGGGTCGTACCTTTCTCAGAATACGGTCGCTAGCGTAGTGCATTTCAGCAGCTGGTGCAACAGACACCCGGTCATCTGACTTCTCGGTGAAACTGTCCCTGCCGGCTTGCATTGGTGCCTCCAGTTCTCGACGTGGTCCAGCTTGTCTTTCACTGGCCCGATTCCTCCGGCCGAGGCTAGTGATGAGTCTTTTACAGTGAAAGAACTTTCTGAGGTCCTTAACAAGAGACCCCCCACTAACGATGACACTCTGGGTAGACGACCTGCGCACATTCGTGGAAATCGAAGGAGTAAACTATACAGGTTGTGAACCACATTTGGAGACCGAGCTAGAGACCACGAAAGATCTGAACGTGCCTCTGCTTGCGGTGGCAGCATATGTGGCCACAGCGTTCCTGGACACTCACCTGTATGAGGGGTTGCCGGCAACGCGAAACAGATGCCTTACAAGAGGGTCGCTGACGCGGCGCAACTGCAGACAGCGTCGACCGTTAGCGCGGAGTCGCAGTTGAAGGCGATGCTCGTGGTCGGTCGTTGCACTCTCCGCAGCAGTCCTGGAATGCGCCCTGTGCTCTGCCGCAGCGTCCGCAAACGCCAAGCCCATGCCCGTCGTCGTCGGAGTTCGCGACTGCTCCGAGGAAGGCAGGGCCACATTGTGGGTGTCGAGTTGTCTGCTGTTTGGCAGGGACGCCGCATGCCTTGCGAGACCCGTTACTACGGGGGTAGGGCTGTTCCGCGCACGCAGCAGCAGTGGACTGATTGTACTCATCGTCAAAGGTACTCCGGGGTTACGCACCAGTGGCCCAATCCGCACTGCGCGCTTGTGTTCCCAAGGTCAACTGCCGCGCAGTTGAGAGACTGACACGGCAACGGCGGAGCGCGATCTTCTCCTTGCTCAACCCCACGACAGGTACCGACCTACCCACCTACAGAGTGGAGTTCTTTGTACGCCCAAGCGATGGTGTAACACAGATATAGATAAGAGCAAGACAGCATTCCACTACCGTTGAAAAAAAAAAAATTGAGGTGTGGCCGGACTTGCCCGTCGGACGCAGCAGATGTATCCCGTCGTGGAGTGCCGGGGGCACTCAGCCGGCACGGCGAGTAAGGAGGTAGGAATCAATGTGTACAGGCGTGGTGGGTAGCTGACAAAAAGCGCTTCACATTTGTGAGCGAAAGCGTTGACGGAGACGGTAACAGTGTACATACGCACAGAGACGCGACTATATGGAGACCCGCGCTCTCCATAAAAGCCACCGAAGGATCTCGAGTCCGTCGTTCATTATATGAGATAACACAGCTCCAACTCCCGCCGCCACTGAACGGACCGCGCCACGCTGCTCTAAAGGACATACTGCGAGCAATCTGAAAAGCAGGCCCAAGGGAGCAGAAGCTGGACGCAGCTTCGGCGGTTTTAGGCTGCGGTTGTGCAATCAACTATCTGTGAACACCTCCGGCACGCATCGGTCATTCACCGGCGATCCAGCACGCAGTTGCCCAGGTCCTCTTCCAAAATGGTGTGCGCTGCTGCTCCGAGGTATCAAGAGGTGTGCTCGGCCGGGTTAACGGCAGCGTACTGATGCTCGTCTGCTGTCGACCAGTTCCAAACCAGGGAAGCAGGTTTCCCCGACACGGTTCGCCGCACACCTGCAAAGAACGTTAACAACCAACAATGCAGCGGATCGCACCCTATTGCCTTCAAAGCGTGGCTAGATTTTTGCTGGCATGTCCTACAGCCAACTTAACCAGTTCGGCTCCCGTTGCGTTTCACGAGGTGACTGAAGCACCGCGGACCTCAAAAAGAACCTGGTTACGGGTGTGTACCCTCCAGGAAGACGTCCGTGGAGCAATCGCACCGGGGAAGTGTCGTCTCGTCAGCGGTGACGTGGGGGACATGGGCCGGGACGACAAAGGAACATACCGCGGAGTCTCTAGGGTAACGCCTCTTCTCTTTCGATAAAGAATGGAACTCTGCCTCGGTGCTGCAGGATTTCTAGTGACCGGTTACTAAAGACAGGCCTGGGTACTGATGTGATAATCGCCCTATCCGGACAGCTTTGGCAGTATCGTTTCGAGCTGTGCTGGCAAGGGTTTGCCTTGCTAACCCCCCTAAAGGGGGGGGTGCCATCCCAGCCCCGGTGCTGTGGGCCCAGCTTCCCAACCACGCTCCAGCTGCCTGTTTCGACTTCACTTGCCGATCTGAAAGCACTAGACTTTATTCAGGACCATACTGCGCGTATTAATCTGGCTGTTTCTCTCGGTAGAAAATAGCCGTAACTGTCAGCGAGTTCTAGTTTCCACAAGGTTCTATCATGCCACCGAGAACCGCCCCGGGCCAGTACGCGCTCCAGACTTCGGCATCGTCGGTTTCTGTGAGCCGGCCGACCACCACATATGGGACTTGCTTATAGAGAGTCGTGGCACCGGGGCGGTCTGGACACAATGGCACGCAGGTCGAGCCGCCTATGTTTTTCTTCAGATTGTCGATTTCCACCTCCTTTACATACATTTGTTTCTCACAACTGTAGGTGTTCGGTGACTAATTGTTCCGTTGACGTCCAACTGTCTTTCCCTCTTTGAGCACTCTCATGCATCCAAGCCACCTGCTCCACGCCGGTGCTAGACGCCGTTGCCACTCCGCCACGGCTGGAGACAGCCAGTCGCGATATGCCACTCCGCGACTGGGGTGCCGTGTATTCCAGAACTGCGCAGCTTTCCTTTTTTTTTTTTTAAATTGTAAAACGCAACTCGACGAGGCAACAGCGTCTCCGGTAACTCGCCTCCTCGTTCACGCTGGCATGTCCTGCCAACCTGGCAACTTCTCGTACCGCCTATACTGAAAGAAGTGTCATTGACTCTGACGCTGGTCTGCATTTCCAAAGAATGAATTCTTCCTCTCTCTCGTCTTTCCTTTTTTCCCGGCCCTGGTGCCACGGTCTCGCTACGGGACACGGCTCCTCAACTTTCGTTCAACGACGTAACGGACAGCCTACACTCGGCGCTATCACTTTGCGTGAATCGAGTTGCACTCTACCTGTTTGTTGAATGTAACTGCGAAACCTCTGGCTGGACGTGTGTCTCTTGCTGAGCCGGAAACCACACTTGGCGCTGTTTAGACTGTACTTTCCTCTCGCGAGCCTGCCGGTGCTGTGTTGCTGATTCTCTTGTTGAGTCTCCTGGGCAAGAAACGCCACGGCCCCCCTGCGACGATTGCGTCTCGTTTTTGTTCCCGGTGCGGTGCTCACCAGCTGTCAACCCTCTAGGCACTCCTCCTGCTACAGTGGGGAGTCCGTGGAAACCTTTCGATGATGAACCCACAGTAGGACACTACGGCACCGCGCTCACTTCAGCGCCGAGATTTACCGCCAAAGGAGTCGACAGAGTCTTCCAGCGTATCATATTGATCTCCCTCCTGACCATGTTTCGGCTCGCACCCCGTCTCCGCCGATGCCCGCGGCACGAATGTCCGTCAGTAGGAGGTAATGTGTGTGGGGCTCATCCCGGGAGGTTCTCTCCGAGAAACAGCACTCTGCCAGCTTGTCTCCGCGTTCTTTCTCCTGAGATACCTATTCTGCCCCTGCGTCTAGGCAACAAGTTACTTCCTCTGATGTTACGGTCCTCCAAGCAACTACTTCCCTTCCAGAGTGTGCACACGACAGCGCACACACGTACATGATCGACCACGGAACGGCTTCCGACCCTGTCGTTCCAAGGTCTTCTTCGGCATTGTGTCTGTCAAACCTCTACCTTTGACGCCGTCTGCCACTCCCAGTGACTTCGCCTCTGTTGAAAATATTGCGTTAAACTTTTTTCTGGGCTGAAGTAGCGAAGACGAGAGTCATGAAGGGCGACCCCTCGAGGGCCTGGATGGAAGAAACACCAGGCAGTCACGACACAGAACAGGCAGGAGAGCTGCTGACCCCACAAAGGAGACTTCGTGACCTGTCGAACCTCCCGCGTATACACGTGGAACCATCGACAAGTTTAGTTGCTCCTGCCCGGACGGTGTGTTCTTCAGACGGTGTGATAGTTAAAGACGAGTTCTCTTCCGTCGCTGGAGTGTTGTCGAGCCAGTGTGATGGTACGGGCTCTGACAGGAGTGAAAACTCGCCTGCTTCCGCTCCCTGCAAGGATCTGTCGTCCCCACAAAGCACGCCCCCCCGGAGTGCCGTCGTCGCCTCGCCACTCGTCAAGAATTTCCGTTCCAGGCCAACTACACTAGGCATAACTGTGAAGGCCGCTCTGTCCGCGGAGACAGCTACAACAGCAGAAACGATATCGGCGTCCGAACCTCCAAGCGTGTCTCCAAAGCGCGTTGGTGCCGCAGGGTCACAGGAGAGACGGCATCCGCTATCCTTGCGCTCTCGAGAGACACTGAATGGCCAGACGCCCTTAAAACGTGTCACGGAGCCACCGCGTAGAGTGCGAACTAGAGGGCGTAGCTCTGCGTGCGAGTCAGATACGGAGCACTGCGTGCAAGGAGACTCGTGTGACTCCAGTAGCAACCCCGAGAAGCCCACCACAGGCCTGCCTCACTGCAGCATCACAGAGTCCGTAGCAGGAGACGAAGTGGCAGGCAATGACAACCTGAAGGAACATCGAGTGCAGCTGTCTCGCGCAGCTGGCGGACAGCGGGAGGGAAAAAGAGCGCCGTCAGACAGGACCATCAGCGGGAGTATGGGTGCAGAGGGGGGTATACTTCAGGAATCAAGCAGGCACCTAGACACAGCAGATCCTTTTGACACATGCAGCAAGAGGAATGATCCCTCCCCCTCATGTGCAGGACTTCGCCCTCTTGACCCTGTTGCACATGATCCTTCCATTTGTCCTAGCCAGAGCATCCGAAAGGCAGAGGAGATGGATAGGTTCTTGAATCAGTGGCAACCAAGCAAGGAGGTTGTTGAATCAGGCACGGCGGAGGTGGGCAACCAGTTCCAGCAGGCGGCCTTCCTCTTACAAATGCAACAGCAGCTCCAGCAGCTGTTGCGTGCTTGCTCACGGCCGGCAAGTCCGAGTAATGTGCAGGTCTGTACGGGGTCCCACCAAAAGCGCAATGAAGTGGCTTCAGCCGCCGATTCACTGGTGATGCCTGAGACGCATCGCTCTCTTGAAGGAAAGAGGGAAGGTGGTAGGGAGGAACAGGAGCAGACGCACTATGTGGAAGCTGTTTTAGGTTCAGGCATGCCCGATGTAATGCAGTCTCGCACAACGACAACTTCCACTTCGGGCAGCGCAAGCGAGGGGGCTGAGATCAGCGGGGCGGCAGGAGTTCCTGCGTTGCTCCAGGGAGGAGCACTGGCGGGTGCTTTGCCCGCGGGACAGCATGCGTCGGCTGACGTTTCTGCAACTCTAGAGCGTGGACTGAGAACTCGGGATCTGCCGACCACGCATCAGTCAGATCGGCGGTTGGATCAGCAGCACCGAGCGCAGCCAATGCTTGTGCTACAGTTGCCGACAGTGGAGCCTTGCCCCACCGCTGTGCACTTGCTGGCTTCGGGGGTTTCCAAGGAGGAACTGCAGCGTAGAGAGCGCGAACTCCAACAGCAGCTGCGTAGCTACCAGCAACAGCAGGAGATACTTCAGGTTCTGTTGGGGCAAATGACAGCGTTACGGCAAAATGCTGAGGCTGCAGAAGCCGCTACTGCTGAACGAGAGGGCGGAGGCATGTGCGAGTTGGCCGAGAGCCCAGTTTCAGGAGCTAGGAGCTTGAAACGTGTGAAAGCGCGGGAGCATTCCGCGGAGCCGCGCGCAAACGATGACAGAACCGCAAATGGTACAGGGAATGGTGTCAGAGATCAAGCCGGAGAGCATCGCTCGAAAGGTGAAGACGGTTCGACAGATTGCGTAGGTTGGAAGGGAATGCTACTTCAAGAGAAAGAGTATGATACCCAAGGTCCAAAGCGAAGGCGCACAGAGGGGGAACAAGATGCCTTGAAGATGAAGGCGTTATCGCGTGTTTGTGGCCCTTTATCCCCGAGGTCATCCATGGTATGTCACAACACGACCGGACAGGGAAACTTTCATAACGGCATTCCAGGCGGTCCGCTCTCTATTGCTTCAGCTTTGAATGCACTGTCGCTCGTAGCAGGAGGAGCGAAAGTGAACAGCGGCTTTTTGAATACAAATGGGATGGGGACAGAAAGGAGTGAAAGCGCAAGTGGTGTGTTTCGTCAGACGTTGTTGTCGCCCTCGGGTCTCCCACTTCATCAACCAGCGCGCAGTCTTGCGCGGGTCGACGTCGACAAGACAACTGTTCGGGCGACGAATGCTTTAGGGATCGCGGACGGTGGTGACGCGGTACGGGCTGGTCTGGCGAGTGAGCTAAGTTTGCCAGTTGGCAGCAATGCGTGGTCCAGTTCAGATCAGGAAATGTTGGCGTTGCTAGCAGGTTCCACCGGTTCTGTAGGGAGAGGGTCGTTGCTGGCACAGCATCAGCAACGCGCGGCAGAGTATGCAAGGTTGGCCCGCTTGCTGCCGCGTATCAATCGTCTCACGTTCTCAACCCAGACTCTCATGTGGGTGGTGCGCGTGCAGACACGCCGTACGCGGTTGTGTAAGTCTTTTTCTGTCCGCAAAATGGGCTTCTTACCAGCGAGGCAGGCGGCTGTAGACTTCCTTGCGGACTTCGACAGACAGGAGCAAGAGCGGCAGCAGGAGCGACCAGCGTCTCCGACCGCACCGCAATCAAATGTCTCTTCGGCGGGTTCTGAAAGAGCAACCGGGTGCCTTGAATCTGTCTCGCAGGAATGCTGCGAGTTGGGTCAGGAGAAGGAAAGGGACAGGTTTCCGTCTCTGTGCGCCTGTTGCGGAAAGCAGCGCCTTGTCCCGCCGGAACACAAAGGCGGGGGGGGTTATGCGGAGGCTTCGGTCGAAGCGACGCGATCCGGGCGGGGTCTGTCGGAACCGTGCCGGCCAGGCCGTCTCGCAGGGTTCGAGCCGGGTACCGAGACTCGTAGTAGGTCGTTAGAAGAGAGCGGCCGGCGTCATACGATTGGTCTTGAACAGGACATCACTTGTATTTCGGATTCAGTTCCGGAAAAAGGCAGTAGACAGTCGGGTGGGGATACGTCACCGAAGACAAGTCCCCCGAGCGCCGAAAGCGACAAGTGGCCGAGCTCTTCACAGACTCTGGGTCTTACAAGACGTAGAACAACTCCGAGCTCAGCCTCGTCGGCGGATAGGAGCGCTTGTGAAACATGTACGACCAGAAGGAAGTCGTCTCCGACCGTACCGGAAAAAAGTTGTGAAGCTGGGGACGAAGCCCAAGCGACAGCGCGAAGCGTTGAGGATATATGTGTATGTGAAGCGCAGGGGCTCCGGACTTCCGATCCCGACCCCCCTGAGGACAAGAACAAGGTTTCCCAGGACGAAGATGCGTTGAGGAGTCTAGGTAAATCTGGAAAACCTGACGTCACGGACAGGGCCGGATTCACAGTCGCGGCCGGTAGCGCCTCGACGGTTTCGTCGGCGGGCTGCTGTTGTCCCCGATCAGAACGAAACGAGCAAATTGACGGCCCAGAACCCTCTGCTGCCGCTTTGAGAGACGGTCGAGAAGCGAATCTGCAGCACCTTCACCAACGGCAGCAGCAGCATGAGCGGCGCAAGCACGCGAGGGAGGATCTGGCTGTAAGGGCGCGTCAGCTTCCGCATACTGTCGGTGTGAAGTTTGACCCAACGTGTCCGCGCTGGATTGCGCACTGGAAGAGGGAAGGCCAGCGCTTTTTCAAGAGTTTCAGCGTCGAGAAGAATGGTTTCGAGAATGCCTGGCAGCTCGCTAAGCTTTGTCGGAAGAAAAATGCAGAACTCGCTGCCGCTGCCACCATCAGCAGTCCAAATACTGCTACATCTGCTGGATCTCGAAGGAGGAGCAGCCACTCAAGCAGCGCGAGACTGAGTGGTCCGCAGCGTCGCGTTTTGAACAGAATAGGGACAGATATGGTTTCATCTGGAGTGACAACGGGGGCCGCCGAAGATAGTCCGAAGGCGTCTGAAAACCTGCTGCCTGCGTTGACGTCCCCGTCTTCTGGCGTCGAAGGGGGGAACGTTGACTCAGCCCATCTGGGGCCGTCTATCCCACAGACCTCATGTGTCGGCGACAGTGTGCGTGGTAGTGGGAGTGTGTATCCCTGCGTAGGCGGCAACGTTTCAAATGCCCAGCGAACCAGTGAGGCCATCTGGCGTGACGCAGAGGTTGGTGCGTGCCTTCCGTTAGCAAGCAATGCACAGGGCCCCTTCTCCGAAGCAGAAGCAGCCGTTTCATTCTTAGCACGTACAGCAGGCTTGGCTTCCGCGTCGAAGTGCGGAGACCAGAGTAACCTAGGTGCAACTACGGCAGAGGAGGTTGCTGGACTGAGAGCTTTTTGCAACCTGGTCGCTCCTGACGTCTCCCGCGGCTTTCCTGTCTCCGGGCATGTCGTTTCTGAGAGGGGGGACAATAGCCGCGGCAGGAGCGCGACTGCTCCTTACAGCGCGGCTGCCTCGGAACGCCTTCCAGGGCCATCTGCGGCACAGGAACTTTCTTGTTCTCTTGAATCTTCAATCACGCGAAACGATTCTTTGCTGTCGGCTTTGCTCGCCTGTCAGGGTGCAGCAGGCCATAGTTTCGGAGGAACTTCCGTTGACGTCACGCGGCCGCTGAGCGAGTCAGTGCGCGCAAACAAAGATAAGGCAGCCGGACACTGGGGCAGCAGTAGGGGAGATGGTGACAGCCCTTCCGTGTTAGGCTGTACTACGGAGAACACTGCAGGCTCTCAGATCTCACCGTCTCTTGCACGTGCCAGTGGGCCAGAGAAGCACAGCAGCGGGTCAGAAGGAGGTGCAAGGAGTTGTCTCAGAGAGGAAAATCATGAGGATGAGGTCTCCGAGGCGGCATGTAAACTGGGACGGGGGCGCTCTCTTAGTGTCCCCGCTCGTCCGTGTCCCCCGCTGGAGGGCCTGGCTTCTTCGCGTCAGGCCATTCCGTCGTTGGCGGTGAATGACGGAAGTCCCTCGAGTTGCCGGGATACCAGCACACGTAGCAGCGCATTTGTTGGCAAAAAAGAGGCGACCCCTGACGAGCTTCACTCGAAAGAGAATGTGCGTGTTCAGCAGCTTCCGCAGTCGGATCAGTTGCAGAAGGCTATGCGGCTGTGCAGTGCAATGCTGCGACAGGAAAAGGAAAGCGGGCATGACCAGGCTGCCGACACAGAAGCCCGGAGAGCAAGTTCTCATCCGGTGGCGATTCAGTCCCCACGACTCGTTGAGCAGTTCACTCAGCTTCCTCCCGGATTCTCTTTGCCTCCCGCGGGGAACTGCGAAGGCCTCGTCACCTCTCCGCTGCTGCTTTTGTTGGCTCAACAGCAGCAGGCTCGCAGCGGAGGGGCCTGGGACCTTGGTGCAGGGTGG
>NW_027153059.1:25438-68942 GCF_002600585.1 Cystoisospora suis
GGAGTCGGAGAGGGCCGTGGGCAAGACGACAAAAGCCAGCAGGGGACTGACGCGGGCCTACCGGGAAATTCCGTTCTCCGTACTGACAGAGACGCGGCATCGCAGTGCTTGACGTCGGGCTCGCTGCAGACTGGGCTTTCATCGTCAAATCACAGGGTGCTGGGCTCCGGGAAATCAGATGGCACCGTCTCCGGTGACGCCCATGGTGTTTTCGAGATTGATTCGGAGGGTGGCCTGGTTTGTGGTGGTTCCTCGAAGCTCTGTGGCTTTTCTCCTTCCGAGTTGCTTATGCTTACATCTCAGCTAAGTGCGATGAACGCTCTGTGTGCGCCCCACAAACAAAAATTGGTGGCGGGTGCAGGGAACCTGGCGGACGAGATGGGCTGGCCGTTTCAGGAGAGCAAGGGAGGTACTTCGGGGGACCATTCTGTTCCAGTCACTCCGTCAACGGTCTCGGGTGCTTGCCCGTCAGTCGAAACGCCGACAATCTCATCCGCTCGGACAAGCGCAGGAACGTGCCCCGAGAGTGGCGGGACAAGTTCGNNTTCGGCCTGACGCAGCCACAGACGTGAAGCTCAGGGCGGAGCTTAACCACCTGTGTCGGAGGAGTACCGACCAGCCGGGACAGTCAGGAGCAAGCAAGGGAGTAGGCGGTAGTGCATTGCAAGCTGAGTTGCACGCGATCGACAACGGGAGCAATGACGAACGGAAAAGTGAAAGTAATAGTGAGGTTGACAGCTGGGCAGGGAAAAGTGGTTCAGAACGGGTCTTGTCAAAGGACCCCAGTAGGGCACTATGTGGAGATCCGCGGAGCTCCGATGCCGTTACATTGGCTACGTCATCACCCGAGAAAAGCAAGGCTGCCGAGAGTCGTTCAGACAAGCAGGACTTGAAAGCGAACGGCGCCGAATCGAACCCCAAAGAAGACGGCGAAAGGTTGACGTTCGCAAAAATGGCTTTATCGATGATATTGCGGAATCTGCGCGATGTTTGTTTGGATACATGGCGCCGGACTCTGCAGCTGTCTGTGGATGAACCGTATCGCCGACTGGCAGAGTACATCGAGCTCGTCGAGGTGTGCGATTCTGAGATTCCCGAAGTTCGGGCTCTTCTGGTCACATTCTCAGATCTTATCGCGGAACAGCGACTGCCCAGCGCTCTTCCACTGGAGGCGCAACGAACATTGCTGGCAGAAATTTACACAGCAGTTGCAGTGGAAAGTGGGAGTGAAGATCTTACTCAGCATGTGTGTTCTCCCGCTGACCATTGTGACGCGAGATGAACCAGTTCATCACATAGTGCGACAGCGGTGCGGAACGTTTCCGCGTGGGAAGGGGTAATAGGCAGAAATGCGGAGGATTCCCCGTTGATTGGGACTTGGGCTGACGCACATTATGTTCTGCACTCGAAGTGATTTCGTCCCTTCTTCACACGACTGAGCAAGAGGCGACCCCGTGTCACCGTGAATCGAGATTCCCGCGAGGCGGCAGGCCATTCTGGCCACTTTGACAACGGTCATGGGGCACTACGCGCACCAGCTGCTGCCGGATCGGCGCGTATGGGTGTCGGTTTATTTTAATTCGAATTGTATAAAATGCCTTTTTTTGTTGTTGCCGACGAAGCGAACTCACAAAGGCAAAGGGGAACCCGTGAACTGCTGCCCAGGGTGGGCTCCAGATTCCTCGGCTGGAGCTAGTCACCTCACGTTTCAATAGAAAGGCGCCTGTATTCGGTTTTGTAGTGAAAGCTGAATGGTTGCTGCGAGCATCAGATTGTGTGTGGAGCTGCAGACGGTGGACAGAGAGCTGATTCTCCACATACTTCTGTTCCTTCCGGCAAAGCAGGTGTACTGAGAGATCCACACATCTCTTGATGGCTTATCGGCGAGCTCGACCCCGAGCCTGTTATTCGGAGCAGCCGGCTTGAAGGACAGTGATTTGTCTGCAGGTTTGTATGATGGCCGCGAGGAAACACTGACGGACAGTCAGGCGGCTGACCATTAGGGAAGGTAATTATTGACCAGGCAACGTGTTGTAGCCTCTCCGGGAAGCCCCGGCATGGAAGAGGATCACATAGGAGCTTCTTCAATCGTGCAGATGACTTGCCGTATGTCATGACATCAGGTTGTGTCCTGCTGTGGTGCACTTCCCGTTTTCGGGAAGGGTGTTAGGAGAGGGCTCCCTCGGAGGTGGCGGAAATCGTGCCGTCAAGAACCGCCGCGTTTGGACAGGTCCGACGCGCAACCCCCACGCTCAAGCGCGCTAGGGAAGCACGCCGAGCGGGGGGCGCGCCCCTCGCTCTTACATGCGACCTAAAAGGGGGCTGTTTTGCATTGGTGTTCGTGGCGAGCGTGTATGCACTCGGTAATTAATGAACTTTTCTGACATTCTTCCTGACTTGTCGGTCCCTCTTTTGAACAGCTGCAGAGCGTGTGGGCGATCGGTTGCCTTAATGCGGCATATCCCACGTACACAGAAATTTGCACACGGCTGTGGCACTAGAACAGTTGTCTGCAAATAGAAACATAAGCAAGCCTAAGAACAGCGCTTCCCGAGCTATCAGCCCGCATGGCTCTGCCGACACATTGCAGCGGAAACTGTCTCACGGCCAGTTAACACGCTCAGCTGGTTCTACGATGGACTGTTGAGGAGTAGCAACTTCTGCGCAGTTAGGGACCACTTACCGCTCATTTCAGCAATAAGAAAACATATACGTCTGACGGAGGAGCCGCGCTTGTCTCCCGCCCCGGTCTCCGAGACGCCCTGGTGTTTTCAGTTCTCGTAAGCAGGGCGAGCTCTACTCGAAGAAAGGCCTGACTAGCAGTTCGGGTACAAGGCACAGCTTTCTGAGATCTTGTGGTGAAGTATTCTGCGCTGGGTGGGAGTGCTGAAAGACTGGGGCATCACCGGGGTGGCTAAGCCCCGTCAACACGAATCGCTACGCTAGGAAGGCGGACTGAAAGAGACTGGTTATATTCTTTCTTCGTGAGAATGCGTTGCCCGGCAAGCCTCATCAGTTGCGCTCTCGCAGTTCTGCACCTCAAGATCATGTAGGAAACGATGTGTGACTGACTGCTTCGATCTTCGCGGTACTGGTGTGTTGGTGTGTCGGGCGGTCCCGCGGTAGGAGACGGTACAACGCCGCTCACCGGTCATGCGCTGGGGCTCTGGCACTCGTGGTTCGTGGTCACTGCTTTTCCGATGCCACGCGCCTAGGTAACAGTAATGCCGCTGAAGCGAAGCGCGCAAATGAAGCTTCAGTCTCGTTTCCAGTGACCCTTTTGTCGCGGGATCGTGCCGCACAAGTGAGCTTTTAGCTGAAAAAACTGTAGTGCTGCTTCTGCCGTGCCTTTGCTCACCGCTGACCAGCAAGCGTTGCCGAGCTGAAACTCCCTCACGGTTGTGGCTTGGAAGGGAGCTCGACAACGGGGAAACATCCCCAACGCAATTTTTGGGGAACTTTTTTCTTTGGTTTTAGAAGCTGTACGGTCATCACTCGAGAAGGAGTAGAGTGCCTTTCTTTCATCCAAAACGATGGTTGGGAACGTGTGCGTACAGGCGTTTAGGGACGGCGCGGCTCTACAGTTTGCGGAGGCAGTACCGAGCGGGTTCTCAGCTAGCACGGCGTCACGGTGTTTTTCTCAGCTCTGCTTCTGATATTGATGCTACGTGTGCCTGCTTGGACCCACTGCCTTCAGAGGGGCGCATGAACAATTTCAAGTTGACACTCCCGCTTTCTTGTCCTCCGCCCGGCTGAGGCGCCATGAGGCTTTTCAAGAAGCTTTCCGTCTCGTTTAGACGCCTCAACAGTCCTGACGTGCCCAGGGACGGGAAGTGCGAAGGCCGAGAAGGGGCTGCCACGTGCGAGCCGAAGGTCGCTCAGCGACACTACCGATGCAGGAGCGGACAGAAGGCGGAGCTGGAGGGGGGGGGCGAAGAAGCACACCCCGGGGCGGGCGAAGAAGAGCAGCCTGGAGTGGGCGAAGAAGAGCAGCCTGGAGTGGGCGAAGAAGAGCGGCCTGGGGTAGACGGAGAAGCACAGCCTGGGGTGGGCCCCGGCCTTTCCCGAGAGAGGAGGCGTGGTGATGGTCACCATCACCCAGCCGATAGGGCGAGCACCGGTCGAGGCCAGAACGAGCTCGTGCTCTCTCAAGAAGCCGGCGCGGGTCTAAGAACGAGTCCGACGGCTCAGAGCTTCTCTGGGCACCGTCCGAACGACCCTCTCCAGACATACCCCAGTTGCGAAGAGAGCGGTCGTGGGGGGGCTGAACGTTATATCAACTCTCCTGGCAATCGCTGTGCTGTTCTTCCCGACCGTGTCACTCCGCCACAGGCACCTCCGCCACTCGCGGAGACAGGCTCGGACCCGGGGACTGGCCGGAGCTGTAGGCTTGGCGAAGTATCTGGGCATCTGAGTAGCAATACTCGGCCCGACCGCACCGGAATGTGGAGCATCAGCGAAGGTAGTCTTGAAGCGAACGTATCGCGGCAGCGCAAAGAGCAGTTCGTCGGACAGCAGGAAGCTGAACCCCACTCAACGAAGGTTTACAGTATTTTCCAGTTTTCGTTTCTCCCGGATGTCTGCCTGAGGCTATGCTTTTCCTTTTTGACGGTGGAGGAAGTGATCAGGTATCAAGTGTTGTGTAAAGACGTCCAGAGGGCTATAGGCTTCGATCATGTCCTGCGGCCAGCTGACCCGTGGGAGGAAACAGTACGGAGGAAGCAAGCCGAAGGTCACTATTTACGGACAGTTTCCGCCGAACCGCCGCATCTGGCACGCGGAGACGTAGACGAGACTGCGAAGAGCAGTTCACTGTGGAGCCTGGACAGTGGTTCCTGCGGTGTGGGTGTGCGCGAACTGACCGAAGGAGGTGAGCAGCTGAAGGCATCGTGTTTTTCCAGTTCTGTACCTGGGCGGGGTCTTGATGAGTCCAGCACCTTTGTGCCGAGGCCAATGGCATGCCTCTTGGGTTCTTACCCGGTGCTTACGGTGGGCATGAGCTGGATGGCAGCCCCGTCTTCAGTACGCCTGGCATACTTAACCCACTTTCGCAGCTTACGTGAGTTGAAGATTTTTTTTTGTTCTCGCCCAGAATGGCAACAGGACGTGCGTCCAACGACATGGCCTGATGTGTGGCTGCTTCTTACAAACAATCAGAAAACGCTACAGCGGCTATCTCTGGTCACCTTGCCATATGATGCGACAGTGCTCGCCAGGCTGAAACAAGATCCACAGAAGAAGCAGGTTGAAGAGTGCGGAGACACACTCGCGAGAGCCCAACGCGGTACACAGGGCATGTTAGAACTTGTAGCCGACCCATGGGACGGCAGAAATGAGGTTGTCCTTCGTACGTCTGCTCGTGACCAGATACCGGCCAATGACGTCTACAGCTCTCGGGAGGCCCGAGAGGGGAGGCAGCCGGGAAGCAGCCGGCCTAGGGGTGGTTGCGGCAATGTGGGTTCCTCCGCGTCACCTGTTTCCGAGGTGTACTTGGAAGCCTTGCGGGAACTGAGTATCCTCGGCTCAGCAACAAGCAGTCTGGCTGCTCTAACTGCAGTCCAAGCTTGCCTACCGCCAACTGTAGACGTTTTCTCTCTTCATGGAAATTTGCCGCGGTCGTTACCGCTGCCTGTTTCCTCGAGCTGTCAGGCAAATGACCTCCGAACTATATCGGTTGCCGCCGCTGCTTCGGCGACGTCTGGTGGGAGAGGGGGGAGCAGGATGCTCGGTTTCAACGAAGCTTTCAGAAATCTTTTTGGATGGACAGGTGAGGAGGTCTCACGTCGGGGTGCCGCAGAGAACCAGGTGGCTGACCCGGTTCAAGCGAGTGAGGAAGACGAAGACCCTTTGCCCGCAGATGCAAACCGCGCAGCGCTTGTCCGCAGCGTGATGACAATGCATGGTCTGAGTGTGCTGGACATCCGCATGCCTCCAATGCTGGATCTCTCGTCCTTCCGCGTGATCCCGTCACTCGTGCTTATGAGTACGCGTCTGCGGCACGTCACTCTAGATTTACGCCAGCTTGTCGAACTCGTCGATCTGGGTGCGTTAACAGCCGCTACCGCCGATGGGCCTTTCGGCGGCTACGGATTGCCGTTTTGGCGGCCACTACAGCAGCTAGATACCGAAGAAGGGGGCGACGAAAGACGGGCGCCCGAGTGGACGCGGTGGGGAACACAGCGACTGCTGCCCAATCTCCGAGAAGTCGTACTGCGCGAGCCTCTGCACATTGGCTGGGCCGTCGAGGACGTTGTTCGCTTCATGAGCATTTTGCTGTCTCTCCCGAGATGTACTGTTTCTGCTGCTGCTGTCATCCTTCATCAGCATTCTCTGCTTGGCCCAATCCGGCCGGACGTAGATTGGCAGATAGAGCCAGCAGGTGATGCAGGAGAACAGCCAACGAGGATGACAATTCCTACCCCCGGTACTGGTGAACCCGCTGACTCGGGAGTTGACCGTTTGGTAGGTACTCGGCAGGAGACACTGGCTGATGAGGACTTGCTGACATCTGGAGAGGAGGCAGCGCGCTCTTCGGCGGCAGCGATGGAGTTCTTTCAGTTAGGGGATGTGACCTCCGGCGACGACGTTGACCGGGGCACTCCAACACCAGAAGAGCCGCAGCAGGACGCTGCAGCAGATTTTCTATCTAGTCAGGAAACGCGTACTCCTCTAGGCCCCCAACCGCGACAACTGGCCGAGGCCGCCGGTGGAATTCCAGATGACGCAGTTGAAGGCGAGGATCCCGGGGTCCATATATTCGGTCCGAATCAGTATGTTATGTTGCTTCGTCAGGTGGTTGAGCACCTTGCGCCGAACATATGCAGTCTGCGGATCCGGTACACGTCGGCCACGACGTGTGATCTCCCCGTGGCGAATGTATCCTTTCCTCTTCTGCAAGAGTTAGTCCTGGATAATTACTTACCAAGCGCTCACCTGGAGATAGACAAGATCGTTGTCCCGCGGACGCACTGCATCACGTTGGGTCTCAACGGTCACCAGCTCCATCCTTTCCGTCAGAGACCCGAGTGGATGGACGGAGGTGCCGTAACGCGTTCTGGACAAAACTTCTGCTCATCGCAAGGGTCTTACTTGCCCCTCCTTCGTGCCCTAGAACCAGTTTCATACTATTTTCAAGGGACAGAAGACGTCATCTTTTTGTGGGGTATCAATGAAGAACTAACTGCGGAAGTCCCCGATTGTCCCTCAGGAGGCGTTGTGACTGCACTCGTCAAGCAGTGCGTGCCTGTGTTCACGAAGCCTGTGGTTGGCTGTCCGGGACTTCTCTGTCTGTCTCTGACCGTATGTGGTCGGGAGCTGCATGACAGCGTTAAAGAAGTCCTCTGGGAGGCTGAGAGGCGCCGGAACGAGGACACCGGATTGCAGATCGCCGCCACCGATGCCTTGTCCGGCAGTCAGGATGATGACGTGGACTGCAACGTTTCGGACGGAACTGAAGAGACCGTGCTCGATGAAGCGGTTCACTTCGATGGTGAGGCTGATGACCCGTTTGCCTCTTTTGATTTCCCCACTCTCTTCGCGGCGCAGACGCCCTCTTCCCCCGGCGCCGAAGTCTCTGGAGAGAACACCGGTGGTCCGCAGGCGTGGGTCGAACAACGCAGTCAGCCGGTTGCCTCCTCTGGCCTAGACCGAAGCGGGACTCGGATCTGGTCCGTCCCGTCAGCGGTGTTTGGCGGCTGTATGGGCTGTGAAGATATCGACAATAACGATTCTCTGGGTCCGGGATGCCCGACAAGACACGACGTAAGCGAAGCACGCTCAGGCGCGGCATCCCAGAGACAAGGTACAAGCAACGACGGACGGGCAAGGCCCGGGGCCGCAGTTTCTCACACAGCTACTGCTCCAAGTCATGCAAACATTTTCTCGCAGGTGGCTAGCCGAGTTGCCGAGTTTTTCGGCGAACACGTCGTGGGCACTTGCGCAAACGCATTATTTTCAGTCCCGCAAGATGCGGACCGAGGCGGGTTGCTTATGGCATTAAGCCTCCTAGCCCAGGCTTTTGGGGAACGTTCTGTTTCCCGTCTCCCAGCGTCGTCAGCGAGACCGGGCATTTTTCAGGATGTGGATGAACTAGACAGCGCTCACGTTCCGGGCCGCGCAGTCCTGGGTTGTACCAGTGCACGAAGGTTTGCAGTTCCAGTCTCGAGGAAGTGTGTACATTTTGTTGGCTTGAATATCGTCGACTTCGAGCTACATTCGACTTGCGCAGGCTGCTCCAGTGCAGCTGTTGCCGCCGCTTTGACTGTGATAGACAGCCGATTTGACGGAGTTGTCGCGTATAGGCCGCGGCGAGCAACACGCACATTCGGGGCGAGGGATATACAATCTAACGGGGGCGCACCTAATGGTTCTCAGCCCCGGGACGCTGCCCCTCCAGAAATGTCAAGTCAACGCGGGGTAATACACGTGCCACAAGGGAAGGCTGCTTTTTTTTCTTCTCTGTCAGGGAACAACGCTTTCCAAGACGATGTTGAAGGCGTGTTAGGACTGTGTTCGGAGAGTTCTGCGAACTGGGAATGCGTGGGAAGAACAGGTCGTCGGGAGCGGAGAGCTGGTGACCAGCATGTGGTCTCTACGAGTCGTGGGGGGCAGCACTGTGTACCAGCCACCACCGCGGCTGCAGGTGTCACCATGTTAAGTGGTCGTGCCAAGTTTTGTATTACAGACGCACAGGTAGATACTGATAGCGGTCAGGGGAGGTGCACCAGGGATTCTGAAAGCGGGGCTGGCGCGCTTGTCGATCTTCCGCCTGCCTTCAGGGGGAAGCCGTACAGGACACGCCAACGGGCTGAACTCAGCAGATGCGAAACAAATTTCTCAGGAAAACAGGTTTCGTTCTGTTGCCCGGTCGTGGGACGCCACTTGGAACTGTTCCTTGCGGTATTCCCGTCTCTGCAGTTTCTGGAGTTTCGGTACAGTGGGCAGCACCCGATGTATCTACTGGATCAGCAAGCGTTGCGCTCAGCATTAGGCTCTACAGCTATATTTTTGAAACATCAGTGTGACTTCGAGGAGACCGGCGATATCCACCAACCCGGAGTTGGCGGGGCCTTCTCCAGGTGTTTCCATACCATAACAAAGCTTGGCCTTGGCTGTCAAAGATCCGGAGAGGGACTGGCTATAGCTTGCACGGCCGGGACATCTCCGTCATGACTCTTGAAAAGAAACAGAGGGAACTTGATGCGGTGACAGTGAATACGCTAGAGTTTCGCGAACTGGCAGGAGTTTCAAGCAAGCAGGAATACTGGTGGTCACGAGCGCCAGGAGAATGCTTGTGTCAACTCCTGGGTATGCATTTGTTGGAAAAAGGGAGGCTGAAGTGACCTGCAGCCGCTTCGGAAGGAAAGGGCCAAGGCGTGGCGTTTCTTTGTTAGACAAAAGTCTACAGTGGGGTGTGCCAGAGCTTGTGTCTTGCCGTAATGGATCCCAACCCAAAGGTCTTTTGTTGCTCGTTGGTGAGAAGCGGACGCCGCGTGTGTACAGATCTGCTCTTCATCGGGTTTTGTACCACGGTGTTTGAGTGCTCGCAGACGATTGCTTTGGAACAGCAGCCAAGAAAGTAGGTACAATCCCTCTTGTGACTTTGGGAGCTGCCATCCACCCTTGCTTCACAGGAGACCGGACGGGCGAGATAATGAAAATAACCGTTGCCGAGAGAACAACTGTACCGCTTCGTTTCAGCCGCTAATCCGTACTACGGAAACGATGAGAGCGCAACCCGACTCTTCTATGGTTTGACCGTTGCCTTTCGTATCTCTTACAAGTGCACTGCCACGCCTGTCACGTCCGACACCTGAAATTGCCCCGCATGGCATTTAGCCGCTATATACCCTTCCTCCGATAGATTCATTTATCGCAGATGGGGTTGGAGACTGGTGAAGAGTAGGGCCGTTGCGAGGTCCGCAGTCACACCGAGAGTGCATGTGAGTGTTGTTCGTGGGCTGGTCCGCTGGGAATAACGGTAAAAGCTTCAGCATCTACTAATCGACTGATCCTGCAGAAGTGCGAACAGGGATCCCGCAGTTTTGCGAGGCACGCTTGGAGTAGTCACGTGAACCCGCTGGTGGCATGACTCGTCCCTGCCCGACACTTTCGTCGCCTCCCTGCTGCTTACTAGACTTCCGAGCCGTGAAAGTGATTCACGCGCGGGGTGTGTGGGCTACGACTACACCGCGGCCGGTGTACAAGGGTAACTAACGTGCTTTAACATGAACATTCAGTACGGAAACATTTTTCTTTCAGTGCTGGGGCCTCTCCCGTAGCGTAGTACGGGCCGTTTGTAAACAAAAACAGTGCCCGAGGTACCAATATTCTGTCATCGAGACATCCAGCTACGCTCCTTCCACAAGGGACCTGATACACATGTGCTCGATAACTGAGCAGCACGCACACACTGACCGTGAGTGCCCCAGGCACCCTCTAACCACTCAAGGATACATACAGAACTAGAAAAACATGTGTTACGTCAACACTAACAACCATCAAGCATCACGAGGTCGCCAAACACGGTTTGAGCAAGCACACACCCGCACTGCTATACCGCGGAAGCAATACCCAACGGGCTATTGAAAAAACAAGTTCATTTTTTTCAAAAAAAAAGCTTCGTTCAGTTCGGGGACGGAAACGTTAAACGCAAGTGTTTAATCCCAGCACTCCCGACCCAAGGTGGATCCATTCCTTTAGCCACACAGCTCCGTTCATGCCTTCACGTATGCGTGCTTGGACACACCAACAACACGCCCTGGAGTTCACCTGTCTGTCCTCGACATAGAAGGGTAGGAATATCACATTAGGGCCGTCAGATCCTGATCGCCCGTAACAACCGACGTTTGCATTTTCGTGGTATACGAGGTTGCACGCGCTCTGCCGACAGCTACTCCATACGAGCAGCACGCCTCCGCCAACCTGCGCATTTTCAACGGCGAGTATGGACGTGGCATCCGGGTCTTAAAGAGCACATTGCTGCAGCGGCTTTCCCTCACACGGTCGCTGAAGAACCACCGCTAGGTGGTGCTCTGCTTCGCGCCTCCTACTAACACCGCCTGGAAAGAATAAAAAACGGCGCAGCAGAACCGCTGCTTTTCTCGGGCCTTCAGGCAGCTGCGCACCCTCTGTATCAAAGCGCTTCAAGACGTGCTAGCCCATCAAACCTCGATAGAGGGACAATGGCACACCCCAGCTGGCCAAAGAGGCACAGCGTTGCTAGCTCTTGAAATTAGCTTGCGGAGCGACAGAACGAGGCTTCCGATAGTGACCACCGAGGAGTCGAGGAAGAGATAGAGACTAAAAAAATGAAACGGAAACTACACGACAAGCGTCCATCATCAGCGAAAATGCATGGAGTTTCCGCTTATTTTCCTCAGGAATTCGAAGTCAGGCTGAGAATATTCATGAACAGCACCACGATGTCCATATAGAGGGTAAGCGCCGCGAAGATGTAGTCATCGATGGAGTACTGAAACTTGCGGTGCTTCCCGCCGACTACTTGCTGTACAAACACCCGTCACACAAGCAATCAAAATTCCTACTGTTAGTGCACTTCATCACTGTAGACTAGACCGCGCCTCAGTCCATCTAGGTCCCTGATGCTGTTCACTCTTACAAGCTGCTTCATCACGACACGGTAGTTTCGCCTGACACAACTCCGCTCGTCAACACGAGCAGTACTCTCTGGGGCTGTCTGAAGTCTACACTTCAACGAATCATCTGCGCTGCACACCGCACTATGCAGGGAGGCAGATCTGCCCCGGCCGCGCCAGAGTCCAGCTGTCCTCCATTACAGAGATCAGCTGACGCCTCACACCAACTCCCCTACTACAGAACATGTCGAGTTGCAGGTGCGGAAATCGCTACGTGCGCATGAGACGCAAGACCCTTTCTTCCCGTCACAGGTACTCGACCTCCGTGGAGCAGCGAAACAAACCGCTGGCCAGTTAGGCGCACGCACGCACATCCGTACGTGTATATGTTGAACCTCGGCTCGGTCGGACATACACTGGTTGCGAAGAAATTCAAATTACTTCTGTTGACAAGCTGTGCTACGCCTGCGCGCCAGACACAGCTTTTGAAGAATGAAAAAAGGCATATCGGTGCTCCCCGCTACCACAACCGTATCAGTGAACCGATATCTACCAGGGTACAGCTGGTCTGCTGACAACTGTCTACTGGAGTACTACTTTTTTTCAGGAAGCAATACCTGTGTAT
Source organism: Cystoisospora suis (assembly GCF_002600585.1). NCBI lineage: Eukaryota > Apicomplexa > Conoidasida > Eucoccidiorida > Sarcocystidae > Cystoisospora > Cystoisospora suis. The sequence goes on from NW_027153059.1 coordinate 37,661, forward strand.
CGTAGACAAGCAGAAAGCTAAAAAGGAGGGCGCCGAGAGCAGAGTAGACCAGGTTAACAACGCGTGAGTGCCAGAAGATAGAGAAGATTCCAAACATCAACAGGCAAATCATCGCCACCATTATATACGGCCCACAACCTGCAGGGGCGCACAAGTGACAGAAAAGACCCAAGTCACACGAATGACGGATCGATCTCAAACGACCGCGCAAGAAGACACGCCTCGACGAAGGAATACTGACAGGAAGAGACGCGCGATCTAGAAAAATTGCGCGTGCAGAGCATCTTGAGACCTGTCAAGCAGTACGTAAGCGAAAGATGTTGGCGGCACACTCGCGAAAAGACTGGATCAGGACTCCCCTTGATACTCCAACAAAAGGAGGCAGCTGTCGCAGTGCGGACGACAGACTCGACTAGTTCGCGCCCTCGTACTGTGAATCCACGGAAGGCTGAGCCAATGGATTTGATACCCAACCAGTACTGAGTAACTCCTTTGACAGGTAAGAACCGCATCACAGACGTCACAGTCTCTCGCCTTAAGCCATTCACGGAAACAAGAAAGTAGAAAATGACAAACTCCCCAAGAAAGGGTGTGAGAACCTATGAAGAAGAGGTGTTTCTGCGCGACTGCAGCGGAGCATGACCCGAGGTGCACACAATGGCCAGCCCCAGACGCATGGAGGACTGGACATATCTAGAATGCTGCTTGGTGTCTCTTCTGCGGGGATGCAGACAAAACAGCGTCTATCAGAGCCACGTACCGGTGAAATCGATTTTTGTTTGACAGGCGAAGATTGTCAGAGCAATGACGACAATGAACGTGATACCAACAGCGAGGAAGAAGGCATCATTTTCGGTTGCAGCGCCCCCGCAAGAAATCAGCATCGCGAAGCATCCGGTGATCAACGTCAGGAAGATAAAGTTTTGAGGGACCCGACGACCGAGCTGGGGAAAACACGTGACGACTGTACGGCACACAAGCCACCAAAAACTGCCAATGATGAACTGCTTCATTCTGCAACTCGATGGTGGGAGAACCCACGCACAGTCAAAAGGAGCCTACCCATTCAGCGCCCCGGCAGACCGAAAAAGCAGAGTTTTTCATGTCGTGTCAGTACGATCCACTTGTGAGTCAACTGACCAGGTGCCACGTGTTGCTTTGTTCTGTAGGGAGAAGACGGGCTGCATACGCACTTTCAAGCAGAAAGTGAATGGCGAGAGAAAGTAAAAAACAGGCGGCTCAGGCAGATGAAAGCTCTCCCTGCCACCACTGTTTCCAACCAGAGAACGCAACAGAAGTCCTAGGTGTGGATTGATCTGGGTACAGCATGTAACGACAGTGGAATTAAAGGCAGATGCTCCCCTGCTGTGAAGAGAATGCTAACTGGTGTGCAGGCTTCGCCCACCTATCATCAAGACGAGCCCAATAATCGAGCACATGAACGCAAACCACCAGTTCGCCTGGAGCCATAACCTCATGGGTTTGACCAGAGTGAATGCAGTGGCGAGGCCAAAAGTGAACTGAGGGAAAAAAACAGCAGAGGAGCCTCACAGCGGATAGGCCATAACAGCTTCACATCGTTGCGTAAAAAAACGAGGGCAGCAGGCGCAGCAGGCGCGCAACACGAATACACTACCAGGTGCCCATACATTAGTCCGAACCCAAGGGAACATACGCAAATACATAAAGATACCCGCGTCCGATGCTCGTCCGAGCGGCTTCAGGCAGCCAGGCCGCTGGCCTGGGCAAACCGCACATTTCGCTTTCCTTGAGTAAACTCTGTACGTTTTGTCTACAGCAGCCAATGATACAGTCGCTGGTCAAGGCAGTGGTTGATAACAGGAACTACCGCAGGGTTACATTCAGAACAAGCGTGGCCACACAGGCACCGAGCGTCTCCGGTCGGAGGAGACGCTCAAAGAGTGATAAACTTACCGCCACTTGGACTGCTAATATGGCGTACACTTTCCGGACAAATGCATGCCGGATAGATCGCTCTATATCCGGGGTAATCATATCAGAAGACTGGGACGCCGTCTCTAAATCCGGGTGGCCACCTGGCATTCCCACAGCCCCGGCTGCGGCAAACATAGTATCCGACAAAGAATGACAAAGAACATGCTTTGAGCCCCTCTTCCGCGACAACTTGAGAACAACACACACTTGCACGCTTTGAGCTAAAAGAAGGTAGACCTCGACAGTCCAGTTACAGACATGCACTTGAAGGACAGATCTATGCTGAGTCCCTTTCACACTGCAAAGAAAAAGAAACACAAAACTTGAAGGATGGCACGACCACGCGGTACACCTCTTGTATCCCACCTCAAAATCATACTGGAATAGCTTCGCCAAGCAACTGCAGCACGCCAGGATATCATCTCGGCTGTTTGAGAGGCCACCAGACAGAAAAGCGTCCCCCGCGTAAAATCCGGAGTACTACCGTGAGAAGCCGCTAAGACGGCAATCAGCCCAGCAGGAAATCCCAAAGTACCAACGAGGAGAGCAGCGACCACGAGAGAAAAAAGGAAAAGAAAGCAAAACCGCGAAGCACGCCCTGGGCTATATATGTATAGCCACCTAGTCGTGGTGGTAAGAACCTCAGGTATTTGTGCAGACAGAGGCTGGTATCAGACCACTCGGAGTGATGACAGCCCGCGAGCCAGTCCCCGCCCCCAGCTTGTGAAACAAACTGAAAGAAGTTGATACACAGGGAGTGATAAGCACCACCATCAATCCACAGTTTTCGTAGGCTCTCCGATAACGACACACCAGAAAAATAAATAGCTCACCGGGAGAAGGCACACACCACATATTCCCGCGACTGCAAGAAGCACACTATCCCGAGGTATCTATCCATCCGATGTATCCTCTCGAGGTAGATGGTCACAAAGCGAATACAGCCATACATAACTTGACAGTTGCGTACGCAGAGGACCCCTTCCAGACGGCACCGCTCGGGAGGCAGCGAGCCAGTCACAGAAAGACTCACGCATTGAAGATGGCTTCCCGTAAGACGTAGGTCCCTCTTGCTGCTGGTATGCGTAAGCTGCTGGTGGTGGCGCTGGTGCTCCGTAGGAATCCGCTCCGGCGCCGTATGACGGAGCAACCTGCGGGGGCGGCGGACTCTGTTGGCCATAGGCTCCACCGTAAGCGTATGTAGGCTGGTAAGGAGGATACCCAGGTGTTTGGCCATAATAATTCGGGCCCGGGTAAGTCGGGTACGCCGGAGGCTGCTGATTATATGAGTTCTGGGCCATCGCAACAGACAGAAGAAGCCGAGCGCCTCAAAAGAGAAGGGCGGAAAACAACCAGAGAAAAACGGCAGTCATAGGGCACCGCACGAACGACGGAGTGCGCGTGCCGAAAGCCAGAAAGACAATCGACAGCAGGACCTGGAAAACGCAAGCCGCCTTGACGTAGTCACTGCTAATAGTGGTCCGAGAAACATGAATTTGCAAGGTCTATCGAGCCGCAAAGCTCACTAACAAAAAAAAAGACAGCGCGCTACTTGGACCGACTCACTCTCTCTAAAGCAACAACGACAGAAAACTGTAACCCCGCGAGGACCGCAAGCAAAAAAACCTGAAATCACTCTACGCTTCGAGGTTTGATTGGTTCAATGGAATCAAAAGCCTTCGCTGGGAGCCGAACTGCCTCAACCGTGAGAAGTAGGGAGGCCGTAAACAAACCAGCACTCGTGCTGGGTGACATGCCATCTCGGCTTACGTTCGGTCCGACTGAATGAGCAGCCCTCAACTGTCGAGCAGAGCAATGTTGGCAGTACCCAAGGCTCGAAGATGCGCCTTACGTAAGATATGCTGAACGCTCCGAGCCAGATGCGTACTTTCTTTCGCCAGGTCGTGATCAATGTTGTAAGCTGACAACCGAGACCTTGTGGCGCTTCGTTTTTTGTTTCAATGTCCAAGTGCGGCAAAACACGAACCCCCCGCCCTGGATTACATCGGCTCGTCCGCTGTTGGTGAATGGCGGAGGTGGCCCGGAACGGCGGGACAGTAGTTCAGGATGCGGGTGTTGGTACGCCACTGGTTCAATGCAGCTGCGTGAGGCTCTCTGTATAACTTGGGCCGCGACCAAGGCCGACTTATTTCTTCAGTAAAGCGTACCGTAAGCAGATCCGCCAGCTTAGCGGAAGAGCGGCTGAGACGAGCATTTGTCCAAAGTGTCGCAGCACAACTGCTGTCGCAGAGACCAGTTTGTAGAGGAAGCAAATCTTGCCGTCAGGTCTGTGCTGGTTGAAGCGGTTCAGCAATCTGTCCCCCTTTTCGCTAGAGCAGCCGAGGAATCCTCGGCTGCAGTCTCCTGTCCCGAAAAAAACACGAGTCTCGAACCGGACGCCATTCTGCCTTGCTAGCCGTAAGTTGTCCTCGCGCGGCTTCCCGCGAGGGCTGTCCTGGATGCCTCACCTCCCTCGATGTGGACAGATTCAGCTTGAACCTCACCACTTCACATTGATGCGCGAGTATGGAGCACCGGTGAATGCCTTGGCAACCTGGCCGAGCTTGGACACAGACACCGTTCCAGTGACGTGCAAGCCTAGTCACAGTACAGAGGCGACCGTTCCGGAAAAAATTAACACGAGTACGCCTCTTACAGTTGTCCGGGCCTACATGACTCCCCCGACGTCTTGTGTGGACACCCTGTTGTTCGGAAAGACTGAAACGTATCCAGGTCCACCCCCAAACGCAGAGCCTCAGTCGTGAGACCGCTTGCTTTCGTAACGCAGTGTTTCCCGATTGCCGTCGACTGCACCGCGGCACGAGAATACTATACTCGCCCAGTGCAAACTGCGGCCGTAAAGGACACGTGTGCTCCAAATTGCCCACCTCGAATGTGTGCATTTCGGGGCGTCCAGAGGTCGCGGGGACGGGGGCTTACATGTGTAAGCAACACCCGGACCGCAAGTGTACAGGCACTGTCCAACCGAAGCCCGGAATCATGGAACCGAGTGGTGCTTTGTGACAAGCTATCGTAACGAGGACAGCTCCACGGCCGAGGGAAGAATTACATTTTCTCTTTGTGCTCTCTGTCTCACCCTGAAGTTCTCTTGAGTAACACGTCACGTCTATGTACTGGTGTGAACGCAACTTCCACGAAGGCTGAAGCAGCCGCTTACGCATAACGCAACAGATCACAGACTTCGTACACTAGGCCTGAAAGATTTGTCTCCTCTACAAAAGGAACCCAGTCATCTCCCAAAACCAGTCCTGTGACCCAGATGTAAAGGAACTTCTTGAAACGATCCGAAACAAGTTGCAGCAAACCGGTTGCGACCGCCTGCTGTGATCTCAGTCTCAATTGCGGTCCTCTCCTCTGCTCGAGGAGTATGGCCAGAATTGCTCAGACAAGAACTGCAGCACCGCTTCTTTGCACACAACCAAGTGCGGATCTGTCGTCCCCGCCCCCGGTTTTGTGCTTGATCTCCCTGCAGCTGGTGTCACATCACCGGTAGCAGACAGATCATCCTTTCCACCGCCCTGCCTCCTGCTTTTCGACCAGCCCGCGTCATCCGAGAAGAAGCGAGAACTCGTCTTCGACTCACGATGGTGCTGTTTCTCCTGCGAAGAACTCCATTCAGATCTGCTGCACGCGACCAGAGTCTTGACGGTCGCGTTATTGAGACTCGCCCCGATTCCGGGAGACGAGGACGAGATCTGCTCACCTTTCCGCACTTCAGACGAAGCCTTGGCGACTTGCTCTGACCTTTCTCTGGTACCTGCGCCCACCTTCTTTTCTCCCTCTTCGACGAAAACGGGTGAAATCGCCCTCTCATGAAGGGAGCCCCTGGAGAACGCCCGTCGTCGGAGCCGTAAAAGGCGCAGGAGCCACCTGGGGGGTGAGGGCGAAGTCACCAAGTACAGGTACACAGAGACGGCGGCCCAGAACAAGACACCAAGTGGAAGCTGTCCATAAAGTCGCCTTACCTAGAAATACAGGACAAAGACAATTGACAGAAAAATAGCCGCGTGCCAGAACACAGTCGAAGGAAAAGGATGGCACGCGGTGAAATGCAGACCGCTGAGAGAAAGACACCTACGGCCCGGAACGGGTCTTGCGGTCCTGAGCGCGTGCCTATTCAGAAGGGACCAATGACTAAGCAGAGTGAAAAGACAGAAACAGACGACAGATCTTCTTTACCCAAGCCAATTTTTAACTGTGCGAGCTGCTATTCATATACTTACGGATCGCTGGCGCAACGCCGCCGCCAAGAGCGCAAATGCGATGCTTATAGGGAGCAGCTTCGCCTTTAGCCGTCCAATAGCCGCTCGCAGCGACGGGGACATCACAAGCCTCGTTACAACAAGCCGCATGATGATAGGTGCAACTGGAGGGAAGAGTTTCCTTCTGGGGCCTGCATGACCAAAGTTGAAACAGACAGTTCGTTCTAACCAACGGCTTGGAAAAAAAGAGATGGGTGGACACAAAGGCAAGTCCATTGGACACGACCAGAAAGTCAGAACAACAAAACGAATACATTTCCAGACGAGGGGGCGGGGATTGACAGATCCCGCAAGGGCCCTCTTTCTCACCTACAGATCTACACAGAGATACGTATTTACGGGAGTTCCTCTGCGTGACGGCCCTTGAGGACTGCCGAGTGCCATACCAAACGCCTACAATGATACAACATTCAACACCGCCTGCGCATTTGTCCGTTAACACACTCGTGTCACCCTCGAGACAAGTCGACCTGAGCCTGAAAGGAAAGTCAGACGCGAGAGGCAGAGTGCGTATGTACCCATGTACACCGAGTTCTCCCTACTTCGAAAACTCTGAGAAAGGAATGTTACAGTCTCACAAACACGGACGCAGCGTGACTGGCCACTGTCTGACGGCCGCCCCATAGACTCTTCGGAAAGAAGAATGTATAGCAAGGATGGAAGAGAGAGTACATGTCTGCATCTACGCTTTGCCTAGGCCCGGGAGCTGCACTTTCCATGAACCGTACCTGCCCTCACTACAGTCCTTCCCCGTCATGGATAATGGGGGGGATGACAGGCAGCTTGTAGTTTTGAATATTACAGTTGCACACGCGCACTGACACCTTCAGTTGCTCGCGCTGTGGGTGTCCCCCGAAGACCTTGCTGGACTCACCAATCCTCTGGCCCATTTCGCTGACGACTTGACACGCCTTCCGCTGCAGCTTTGACTTTTTGGTTTCACCTCCTTGGTAATAAGCATCGAAGGATGGCACAAAACAGTGTGCCGGTGTCAACGGGGGAGCAACCTCCTTTGCCCAAGGAGGTGTACGTGAGCCGCTGGGCAGACTCACGACAGAATCAGAAGAACTGCCCAGGCTTCGGCTGCTCACAGGAGACGTACTTGGAGCGAGCAAGCCTGCTTGCGGCTGATTAAGTATTGCTGAATTTTCTAGTTGCCTCACCTGGTCTTCGCTTTTCTCTCCAGGTGATCCCCCGCGCCAGAATCCTTTTCCATAGATGCCCCTGGACAAAACACTGTATACCCTTGAGCACACTGCTGTTGCTCGACGGGAGACGACTCCCTTGTGCTGCTCGTGTCCGCTTGAGGGCCGCACCCTACATGAAGGTCTTACTGGTTCAGGAAACTTGGACGACGCACTTTCTTCAAAGGAGTTTGCGTAACCTGCAGAATCTTCACCAAAAGGTCTAGGAAGAACACTGCGAGAAAAGGCTGTCGAGTGTTGGGAGCACCTGTCCTGTTGAGGATCGTTCGGTCTAGCAAAGAGACAGGGGTCTGGAAACGGTGATTTTGGAAGCGACTCAGCTGACGATGAGGGCAGTAAAGGAGAAACAGAGTCGAGAGCGACATCGTGTCGTGGTGATGTAGATATCACCGGTGCTGGCGATCCATGAGGCAGCTGCCGTGCAGGGAGGTGTGACCACTCAGACATATCAAGAGTGTACGAAACTGTCGTAGTCACTGGGCGGTGTTCTGGCCCCGACTTAGTAAATACTGAAGGCTGTCTCCCTTCTGCCCCCTGGTCGAGCTGACTTGACAGTGCGTTCCAGGGCTCTCCTTCTCCGTGGCAGCTCTCTCTCTCACTTTGTTCTCTCCGTTCTCGTGGTCTCCTGTTACCTTCTTGTCGGTCTCCTCCTGATTCTTCTCGTCCTTGTTCCTCCAGACTGTCACCTCCACATAGTCCGCCTTGTCTCCATGCACCTTTGCCCCCTATCCTTTCCTTATTGAATCTTCCCGTTCCATAGAAAACACGTTTGAACCTCTTCGGACAGGCGTTCAAGACACCTCGGGTGGTCAGAAGTCTCACTAGGACCGGGTGCCACCCCTCTAACAAAGCAAGAGCTTCTTCCGGAGTCGGATTGGCAAACAAGAGAGCTACAAGACGGGAAATATAGAAACTGTGTCTCCCAGAGAAGAGCTGTACATAGAGCAGGTCGAGTAGTCTCGCATCCTCCAGCACGCGACTCGCCTCCGGTGGCACGGCGATGACCACTCCATGTTCGTGAATGAGGCGTACAAAACTTGTTCCCAAGGCGAAACTGCTGATTAGGAACAAGAGTCCAAAAACACAAACCACCGGGGTCAAACACTGAACCAAAAGCAAGAGGAAAGACATCCCCGCCACCAATCCCAACACCTTCACACGGGGACTCCGTACCCAGTCCTTGAGAACCTTCGATCTCCTCTCCCGTCGCCCTACCTCGTTTCCACCTCCGTTTCCTGTCCTCCCTTCCTGTTGGCCTGTGTTCTTCCTCAGGAACAAGGTGCCAGACACGCACAACGTAGACGGACTTTCATGAAGAGGCCGTGACTCATTGTCGCTTTGCTCAAAAGAGGCTCTCCGGTCCCTCTTCCCCGTCCTCAAGAGATCCAAAAAATAACGAGAAATGTCCGAAAGCCACGACAAAGAACCTCCTCTCCAGTGAAGGCTTGCAGGCGGAACCATCTGCATCAACACAACCCCACGCGCTTGGGACGCACATCTCGGCTCTGGTTCTTGGTCTTGGGAAAACCCGGTACTGCCTTCACATCCTTCTGAACGTGAGCAGTCAGTTTGGCCTCTTCGCTGCACTGTCTCCTGCGACACCCCCGTGTGCTGCGCAGCTGCGAAAGGAGGACTCGAAGAAAAGTCGTCGTCTTGGTCTGCTCGGCATGATTCTCCCCACTCCCTATCTACCGTCTTCCGGCGTGTGTGAAGCGCCCGGCCCTGCTCTACGGTTGGAGATACATCTGCAAGTTCTGCAGCGCGGCCCGTGGGGGAGAGCAATGAGTGGTTCGTTGGGCCGAGAACAGCTTCGGCAGGGACGGATAGAAGGGGACAGGAAGAGGCGGAGGAGGAAGATGTTGACGGCACATGCGAAGTTAGAAAGGACCACGGATGTATTCGTGTAGTCACTGATCCGGATGTCCACTTTTCATCTTGTCCCTCCTTCCTAGACGCCCCCTGATCGTCTGTCTCTGTCTCTTCCTTCGTACCTCGTCTCCTCGCAACCTCTTCGCCTCCCGTTCTCGACGGAAAATCGACCCTGTCTCCTGCTTTGATTTGAAGTGCTCTTTCTCGCTCTGAGTCCTCTATCTGAGAGATAGACGATAAAAACTTCTGCTGGTGAGGCCGAAGAACCTCACCTGTCTGGCCCTTCTGATCGCGAAGTCTAGTCTGTACACCACCTGTTCCAGTACTTGTACTTACGGCAGTGATTCTTCCTGGACGTCTCCGCCGCACACCGCGTATCCGCGAGGCAGACGGAGGAACGATCCCCAGCAAGCACAACGATACGCCACAAACAACATCCCACAGGTACCTCGGAATCCTGTAACAGAAGCTACAGGATCCTTGCTTGAGCACCTTCCTCTGTTGTTGTTTGTCTTCTCTCGAGGTGTCTCTGTCTCCCCCCGGCTTATCCTTCGTATCACTTTGGGCTTCACCCTTAAGCGCTAGAGACCGTGGAGATGATCCACCACCGCGCCTCCGCGGCATTAAAAAGGAGAATACCCGACGGGCGAGCGACAGTGTGGAAGGAGACGGACTGGGCACGTCTTCGTGTTCTTTCCCCTGGCCGCTATCGACTGTAGAAGCAGAAACGGTTGAGAACCTGGTTGCTGTAACTGTGGGAGGCTGGACCGATGTGCTGGCAGTCTGTTTTGATGAGCATCTTGGTGTGACGCTCTTTGACTGAGACTGGCACCAGTGAAGACGTTCTGATTTTTTGGAGCCTTCTTCGCTAGTGACTTCGACTTCGTCACCTTCTACTCTAGATTTGTCTCGTCTTCCTGACCGTGCTGAATGGGGGGAAGCACAGAGAGATGAGAAGTCACTTGTCTGGTCTTCGTCGCCGAAGACAGGCTGAGACAGAATTTCGTCACATTTGCCGATGTACAACAGTGCAGAACTGTTGTCTTCTTCCGTACTTGCCTCAGTGTTTCCTCCAATAGCTTCGACCACCGAGTCTCGGCTCCCTCTCCTACACAAAGCGTCACCCTGCGTAGCCGTCATGCCGTTTAGCCCGCTTGTCGTTCTTTCTTCGTAGATCTCCCACTGGATTAGTTCTACGTGCGACTCGTCTCTCTTCTCTTTACACTTGAAGTTGTCGGAAAGAAAGATGCCGAGATGCCCGCTCCGCCTGCCTTTGTCCAAGTGAGTATTGGACACGTCGACTGAGGTGTGTGCTCGTCCTTCCTCACCCCCTTCTCTGCTACCGTTCACGCCTCCATGATAATTTCGCGTCCGTCTCTGCAACTCCGCAAGGGAGAGCTCTTCAGGGTCGAGAAACGAGGAGGGAACGGCAACATGTGGAACATGTGAAACGGGGAAACGGGAGTGCGGGAAGAGAACGACCACGGGGTTATCTGAGAATCGTGTCTAGCACGAAAAACGCATCACGGGAGAGAAAAGATGGTCACCTAGAATCGCACCAGGATCCTGTAACCCGGGGAGTTACACACCAGGCCGGGGCGAGACATTCTGAATGCAGGTCAGTGAAAAGGAGTACCTCGTAGCTAACGCAACTTGCTACTGGGCTATGACTGTCCAGACGTGTCAACCGAACGTGGTGACTCTGCACTCAAGAGCGGGAACTGAGAAATGGACGTCAGAATAACGGGCACTTGTGCTCACACTGGAGCAGGTACCCAGTTACAGGACAACACAGTCCGTACGAACTGGCACTCCGAATAGGCACCTCCAAGAAAAATAAAGGCCACGGCACGATATTGATGGCAATAGGCGCAGTAACACAAGCAGCCTAGTGAAGCCAAGAGAATCCCACAGAAAGCAAAGAGCCGGGCCCCGTGAAAAGCAAGGGTGAGCAATAAACATTCCGCCCGCCGGCGCAACTGAGGGGAAAGCTTCGTGATCAGAGAAAGCAGCCGCCTGCGACCTACGACGAGATCTTGAGTGGGACCGCGGCCCGGAACGCTACACGAGAACCTTCGATACCTTGAATACCTCCAAGGAACGAATTGTGGGAGTCCAGTAACATCCGGGAACACATTCATTTATGCGATGAAAGTGTGCGTCACGGTGTCCCAGGACGGCTCCTCACCCGGTCAAAACCGCGTTTTCTACGGACGATGTACCTCTCGCCGAAGAAGGAAGGCTTTCAGACAGGATGCCTGTCAATCACGGAGGGGCTGCCGTAGTTAGTCGCGCTTTTCTGCCTCTCCCGCATGGGCAAAAATCCAAAGGGTACGTCTCGGGCTGGTGGCCTCCCTCTCTTTTTTGGCTCCACCCTAGTACAGCCCGCAAGAGCGACGCCCGGCAGCGCGTGTCGAGTCTGTAGTCGCTCGACGGACCCATACTCGGCACTCGCAGCTTGTTGACTTCCTTATCGAAAAGGCGTAGCGGCTCATCCGGCAGAAGACAAAGGGCAGTTCCAGCTGCTGCAAACCAAGAAAATGAGGCTGCATGTTGGTCTTGTCTCACGAACAAGCTGTCTTGTGTGATGCCAGCCGTGTCACAGTTCGGCAAACTCCTGGAGACAGCGTTTCCAGGGACCACCAGCCGTCGCCACTGACTGCGCTTGCCGTCAGCACTCCACTTTGTTAGCTTGCTTTATCCCAGGCTTTACACGGGGCAAACAGAGCACAAGCACACTTTTGAAGCTGCCCCGGCGAGGCAGGACATGCTTTTCCGTGCCACGAAAGCGTGCTCGATGGACCGAGCCTGTGCTTGGGACAGCGTAGTAATGCCCCTCGCCCGGGGACCGGCTAAACGGAAAACGTCACTGCCGCCATGAGCGCATACCATATCGCCGTCCGCACTCTTCCACATTGGTCTTTCTGTGTGTCTTATTCAGCAGCTCGCGTTACACAGATTGAGTATCCTTCTGGCGGCGGGAGCGTCGGGGGCATGCAAGTAAAACACGTTACTCTCCGAACTGCAGAACGCCTCGTATCGACCACTGATCGTCGATGCTTCGTATCTTGGGCTAGTTTTCCCTCGATGGGACTCGGGACCCTCAAACGTCAGCAGCTTGGCCGTGCGCAACAGGATGCCTCCCGTACCGGAGCGACTTGCGTTCTGTCCCGCGCCGCCCGGGGTGTCCAACTTCGGCATCTGACACCCTTTCGCAGGTAGGGAATTTGGGCGGTCAAATGCTTGATGGCTGAAGCCCGGGCCATGGAAGCGTATTCGAATTGGGTGTTCGGAGCGTGCCCGCTTAGCGGAGAGCCTGACTCCGTCGCGGTTTGCGGCACTGTTGAAGTGGCTGATGCGCCTTTCCTGTTCAGTTCGTGTGACAACTTCCGCACCGGGTCGCGACGGTCTTCTCTGTCGTGGTTTGGGGCTCCCTTCTGTCTCCTTCAAGAAAGTTTCCTCCGACTATAGCGTCGCTCTCCTGAAGCTCGCGGCACTCCTTGCACGCAAGAGTGTGCATGCGTTTGCCCTAGTCCTCGGTGTATCACCCTACTACGTGTCCGTTTTCTCCAGGCATGTCTCCTCGGGCGTACGCCCCATCACGCGCCGCAGACCCGTGAGGTCGGGATCTCACGGCCGAGTGTTGAAGTCTCACTTTCCTGTGTCCCTTCTCCGCGGGGCCTTCACGAGTGCCCGTCCGCGGAGAAAGGCTGCAAAGCTGCTGAACTTGTCTTCGTTTGGGATTGAAGTGGGAGGAAGGATCTGCCGAACTGCATTTTCCTCCGCTTTGGAGCTTGCTCTAGAATTTTTCCTCATGGGCGCTCAGACGCCTCGCACACAGACATCAAGCTGTCGCGCTCTTCTACAAAGAGAACAGCCTCACTCCGAAACGAACCTCAGACGGCGCAGCTTCAATGAGACCCTGTCGAGAAGCGTCAGGGTGGCTCGGTCGCTCGCTATCACTTCCAGTGAAACGGGAAATGCAATGTAACCTGAAAGTGAACTTGTGCTGGACGATGGGGTGGGGAGAGAGACCCTTCGTTTACGATCGTCTAGCTGTATCGGAGCTACGCGTTCGCGAGAAGAAGACATAGAAGGTGAGACTACGAAGCAACTCATAGGAAGAGCGCGGTGTGGGGAGGCCAACCTAACGACCAGGCGGAGTGGACCAAACACTTCGCTGCATTCCCGGGAGGCCGGCGGTGGCATGGTGCGCCGAAGTCAGCTACCAAGCACTTCACCGAGATGCAGAGAAGGCACCGTCCTCACTCTTTCACGTCTTCCACCTTCCTTCCTCTATCGTTTCTCCGCCATCCTCCTACGCTGGCCTTGGCCCCGGTGCTCTCTTCTCCGTCTCAGGAGTCTCCTTCCGTTTTCTCTGTCGCTCCTCTGATATCCGCCGCCGCGGTTTCATCACCGTCACTGGGAACCGTGAGCATTGGAGAGCTGTATGCGCCTGCACTTTCTGGCCCTTGCCTAATGAGTTCTCGTCATCATCATTGCAGTCGAGTCTTCGGTGACTCAACTACGTCAGCACTTTGTGGACGCAGCCGAGAAACTTTCAGAAAGTATCTGTGTCCACGTACCGATTCGCTTTCGAGACCCTTACCTCCGACGGTTTGCTGTTCTTATGCTTTCTGGCTGCTCCTTTCATCTCGTCTGCGCCCAGCTTCTCTTTCGTCCGGATATTCTCGCGTGGTCGTTTCTTTCAGAGGTCCCACGCACCTCGTTAGCCCAGGAGGCCTCTTGCGGAGCCACTTGAATTCTCTTGCGTCGTACTCTACGTGGTGCCGGGGCAGCAGGCGTGGTGGCAACTCGTGCTTTGACTGCAGTGTTGCTGGTCTCTCACGCCCTCTCACTCGTTCCTGGTATCTTCTTGAATCTCGCCTCTCCTTCTCTGATAATGGCCGGAAACCTTTTCTCCTTGCCTACTCGCGACTGCAGCGCTCTCCAGATCCCTCGGTCCGCCCCCTAAAACTAGTACTTGTAGGCCGGCCGAACGTTGGCAAATCCACTTTGTTCAATCGTCTGCTCTCCGGAACTCGGGGGGGGGCACTTTCTGCAACTCAGTGTTTTCCTTACTCACCTCAGCGGCTGGAGAAAGCCATTGTGTCTCCACAAGCAGGAACGACACGCGACAGAAAAGAAGCTAGGGCCGTGTTCGGGGGTCTACAATTGACCCTCGTGGACACTGGTGGCTTGGAGGATGCTGAGACGACAGGGGCGAGCGAGCTCCTAAAACGGATGAGGAAACAGGCAAGTACACGTACAGAATATGTCACCAACGGCTGTTGTGATCGTGGTTTCCGGCGCCTGTCTACTGCTATCGTTCAGTCTGCGATGTTTCCATGCTGTGGAAAAGTTGTATCGCTTCATCTTTTCTCGAAGAGGAGCATGAGTTGCTTGGGATGAATCCGCGCGATCGCGCGGCCCAGGTATAAGTGAGTATCTAGGGCCGTGATGAGATTTGTTCGTGCGCCGAGGAGTAGGAACGAACATCACGCCGGAGACTTCAGGGCGAAAGACGACTGGGTGGGTCAGTGTCAAAGAAGGTGTGAAGACTATGGGAAGAGATTCCTTCTCGTTTGATAGCTTTCCCACGCATCGGTCTTTTCTCTTTATGCGGGGTGCCAGGTTCGCGTCTCTTTGGCCGGAGCGGACTGTGTCCTTTTCGTCGTGGATGCTACGGAAGGCATCACTCCGGTGGATCTTCTCCTCAGCCGGCTTGTAAATGAGTGGGTAGACGAAGAACAGAGTCAGCGTCTACGCGCCTTAGCAGACAAGACGGAGCGATCTAGCGCTTCAAAATGTTTTCATCCCAGCTCCTTCGTCGTGCGCCAGTCAGCGGCGGAGGCCGAGGCGGAAAAAAGCGCTGGTGGCGGGCTGTTTCAGAGACATCACGCCGGCGCCCAGGGGCGCGTAACCTTGGTTGCCCCTCCCAAAAGACCAGCCACACAGAGAACAGCGGGCACCAAAGAAGCAGGAGGGGGTCTGCAAGAGGGATGCCCGACACGCAGAGAAGGCGAACAGTGCACACGGAGGGTCCAAGAATACGACGGGGTGACACATGCGGCCGCTTCCTCGGAGACCGCAACAGGAACAGTGCCCAACAGAACACAGACCGCAGCCGCAGTGACAGCACCAGGAGCGGTTTCAAGACGAGAAGAAGAGAGATGCGGAGAAGCAGCCACTGGCGCATCCGAGATTGATCTCTCTGGCCGGTTGGCAGAGGACTGCGGAGAAGATCGTCTTCCTATTATTCTTGTAGTAAACAAAGCAGACGGATGCTTCCTTGGAGATTACCTCGCGGACTGTTACGAACTCCATATGGGCTCTCCCGTAGTTGTTTCTGCGAAAAAGAACGAGGTGAGATTCTGTGCAGACCTCGCTATATGTGACCTTGCAGAAGCATCTGTTCAACGTGTGTTATCAGCTGCTTCCTGCGGTTCAGTCGTCTTAGTTTCGAATTCCGGAGTGCGTGTGGTCTCTGGTGGGTGACGGGCATCTCAGCTGGAGCGCTCGTGCTGTGTGACTCCCTAGCATGCCAGGTACGGCGCCTCAAGCAAGTTTGCCCGTCCCTTCGGATTTTCAGGGATGAGCGCTCTGAGCCGGGATGCACACACCAGAGTCTGTAGGTAAAGATCAGATTTCTTGAGTCTCAGTCGGGACGCACATCATTCTGATTAACCCCTCGGGGCTCAGTATTTGAACTAGCTGACGCTGACACGACTGGAAGGCTGGAAAACCTCTCTTTCTGTCATGTTCAGGGTCTGGATGACCTCTACGACAGGCTGGTGCTTGAAATCGGCCACCGCCAGGAGACAGTCGAAACGGTCGGGGGGGGTCGCGGGCAGGCAGCTGACTCAGAAGAGGAAGGTGACGCACTAGAGACTTCCTTTGACGACGTAGGAGGCGGTTGGACAGCAGATGAAGACGAGCGCTGCATTATCCGAAAAAGTTTCTCTCAAGCTGAAGAGGGGAGTGCGGATAATGGGACAGTAGGCGAAGCTGAACCCGCTTCTGAGGTATGTTTCCAGGAGGATATCCTGGAACCAGTAACCAGAGAAACTCTTCTCTGGAGAAGCAGGTCACTGTGATAGATATGACGCCGGCTTACGTGTATGCTATGAGCACGTAGTCTAACCTGTTCAGGCTCGTCCGTCTTTCGTGCGTCGTATGGTGAGCGCACAAAATCAGGTCGGATGTATAGGGAGTGGATGTCCCTGAGGAAGTGCATTTGAGTAATGCTAGGTAGCTCGCCCAGTGGGAGTGTACCGCTTCGCCGACTCTGTCTTGCATGTGGGTTTCTTTTGGGCTCACTAGGAATCATTTTTTGCTACAAGTTATAGTGTCGTATACCAAGTCTCGGGTTGGACACGTTCGCCTGTAATCCAAGCCGTTTACTTGTTTGATGCTGCCGTTGTTACGTACGCCGTGTCGCTTTGTTGTCAATCCCCTCTTCGTAGACCTTCAAGAATAGATGGGGGGTATTTCAGTCGAGGAAATGAGAGTAATCCTCGTCACTGTTAAATGGCGAGTGCAGCCTGTCCTCCACAGGTCGGATGCAGTGTGTGAGGGTTGTTCTTCAATTTGTCCCATTCTGTGTACCCTCCGTCTCCGGGGACTTACGAGAAAAAGAGGTATCGTCACTTGCTTTGGGTAGCGTGTACTCCCCCAGTTTTTCTGTTGTCACCTTCTCATCCTTGCCTCAGAGGTAACTGACCAAGCAATCACTTGTTGGCCTGTGCTGCCGAATTCGCTCTTACTGCTACAGGATCTAGATCGTTTACTAAGCCGTATGGGACCCCCGCGTCCATCCGAGGCTGCCGGTGCTTGGGTTGAAGGCTTGGCTCGGCGATACGGGGAGTGTGGCATTGAGGAAACGTTCAAAAAATTTTCTGACCCTTCTAGTTCCCAGTACATTCCATGGGACTTGTCCGAAACTTCCCTAGCAGCCGCAGCTGCAACGGCTGCCGTGGAGCGGGTAAAAAAAGAGCCATGCCAGACTGTGTCTACGTCTTCTCTATGAGCGAAAGTAACCGGTCTTTGTGTAGCTTTTCTCCGTAGAATTATGAAGTGACTTGCATGTGGTTGGATGAATCCTGAGGAGGGCTTTTTGAAGGAACGGCACAGGTGGAAGGCCTGTCCAGTTCACCGCCGCAAGAGAACTTCCACTGAGTTGCCAACCCGCCCCACAAAACTAAGTAGCTTATTCTGTTGATTGTCACCGGCGGTGTGTTTTGTTTACACTGTGAAAGTGCTTGCAGTCCTGCGATCTGGAGTTGACAATTTGCTTCGGCTTTCGAGAGCAGTGCTTAGCGCTCGGAAAGATGCTTTGAGTGCGCTCAGACGTGGGGATCCGATGTTTAAGAGTCCAGTACACAGTACAGTCACAGGCTACGTGTCAGCGTTCCAGTTTGTATGTCTTCCCTGCGCAGGTGCGCCCTACAGGTTAAGTAGGATAGTATCTGTCCCAGTGACAAGTCTTGAAGCGGGTGCTTTCTGAATTCGAGGTTGTAGGGACTGGGAAAGTGTGATGTCAAGTACAGCCGCTGGCACTGAGGACGTCTGCGAATGTCACCGTCTCGCTGAGTGTCCTGGTACCGACGTATCTGCCCGCCATGGTTGTTCATGGCCTCAAAGGTATGTCCGGTTCAACTTGTAGGTCTGCACGCCTTCAAGAATCCTGTCGTCGAGACCGTACTCGTTTTTTCGTTCCTTGTAGAAGGCGCGCGCTGCGGCAAAGGCGAGGACAGCCACTGCATCACAAGTAGACTCAGCGGCGGAGGCTCGGGACTCACAGACAGATCCAGCCGACGGCGGTGGAGAGGAGGACGAAGAGCGGATGGACGAGAACCGGCCTCACAATTGCATGACCAGGGAGGAGGTACGTTAGCTAAAGATAGGACTTGGGAACTACTTGCGGAGAACTTTCTTCTCTCCAGGTGCTTTCCATGACAAAAACCTTATCTGTGCAAGAACGGGTGTCCTCGGGGAGCGTGCTGAGTACACGTTTTTAAGAGAGAGCTAGAGAACGCGCCCCATCTGATAACGAGCCTTCGTTCTCTCCACCTGTTTAGGTGCCCACTACCACGTGGCGTCGTGTGCACCTGAAGGAACTGTACGTGGCCTTCCATACAGGCTCTCCTCGCCGGTGACTCGGCAAAACGTATGATTGGTCCTCTCTTCGCCCCATAGCCTGAGAAAGAGTGCGCACTTCAGCTGGGTGTGCCGGCGGTCTAACAAGCGGAGCTGCAGACTAAGGGCAGAGGAGAAACGGGGAGCCGTTGCAACTAAACCTATGCACGGGAAACGCATCTCGAGATCGCAGCTGTGTGTCCCTCTCTGAAGGTTCCCGCATGCTTCTGGGAACATCCGCCAGGGTCTGGGTGGCCTCTCCCCTCCGACAAGCGTCGCGTCGCGTAGTGAATTCGCGTTGCTGGGGCGTGTGCAAGCCCAGGTATTTTCTTTAGAGGACTTCGTGCGAGACCAGTTGTCTCTGCCTTGTTCTCAGGTCCTAATGGCAGAAGCTGAAATCGCAGCCGCTTCTAGTCTCTCTATAGAAGCTTCTCCTGCTTCTCTCCGAAAGCGGCTGCGATCCAAAGCCGCTCGTGATCACGTGCTGTCCCTCCGGCGGCAGACGCTATTTCGCGACGTCATCCATGTCGCTGTTATCGGGCGTCCCAACGTCGGTAAGTCCACGTTGGTCAACGCCCTCCTGGAAGACGAGCGAATGGTGGTGGATGATCGACCAGGCACCACGACAGACGCGATTGCCACGGACTGGAAATTCCGCGACCATCCCTTCAAGCTGATAGACACCGCTGGGGTGAGTCGCGGGTGGAAGCTGCGGCACACAGATCTGCTCTTGGAGGCAGGCATGCAAACTCTACGAAATTTACGGCGATCTCAGGTCTGCATTCTTTGCGTCGACGGCTCCCAGGCAGAGGCATCCGGACACCCCATAAGCAGCCAGGAGCTCGCTTTGGCACACTTGGCGAGTGCGAAAGAGGGTAGGTGCTTAGCTGTGTGCGTGACGAAGTGGGATTTGGTTCCGGAGAGCCGGAGAGAGAAAGTGAGAGCAGAAATTCTGGAGCGTTTGAAGTCCGGTCTGGGTCACCTGAAAGGTTGCCCAGTGGTTTTTGTCGCTGCAAAGCAAGGGCAGAACTTGGAGACGTTGATGACGAAACTTCTGGTCGTCTACCGGAGATGGAATGCGCGTATACCAACGTCGAAACTGAATGCGTGGCTTCGCGAGTTCCTCCTCAGGTGGCCACCGCCTTGGCGTCTAGGCTCCAAGTGTCAAATCAAATACATGACCCAAGTTAAAGCTCGACCTCCTACATTCGTGGCTTGGTCCAATGTCTACAGCTCATTCCCGGTGAACTACCTCAGGCAAGTCACCAATGCAATGAGAGAGGAATTTTCACTGGCAGGCACGCCCCTGCGGCTTATCCTAAGAACAACCGCAATGCCTACCCCTGGTAGGAAACTCTCCAGACAGGAAGTGCTCAAGTGGAAGCGGCTCGGCCCGAAGCAGGTAGGAAATGAGGCGCAGACAATGCCAGGTGTCCAGCTGCATTGGCATTTTATTCGGAAAACTCAGATGACTTGTTAGGACACCAGTCGTGTATGCCGTTCAGGCTCGTCCGTCAGCCAGCGTCCGACCCGATTGTTAACTCCCGCCAAAGGCCAAACCGCCGGTCCACACCCTAGTGGGCTAAACAACATGTTGCGCAGCAGCTGCACAGCTCCGGGTAGAGACATGACAGTCAACTGTTTCACGAGTATTTCTAAAACCACGTTTTCCGGGAGGTTGCCGTGTGTTCTGGTATTGCATCGGCGTCGGTTGCAGTGAAGATCTCCCTTACAGTAACACATGGCGGCGTCCGTGGAGACGGCTCAGCCATGTCGCTTCCGCCCCCCCTCTCTTTATGGCCACACTAAGCAATGGTGTAGGTTCTTGTTTTGCCAGCCGCGTGCCTCCATGTGCGATTGCAGCACAAGGTGGTCGCTGACCTCACTCGGCGCTACTGCCCCCGTAAACCAGCTTCCTCTAACCGGAAATGAAATCGCTCTTTGGTCACGCTGAAGGCGGTCTGCACCCCGAAGGAGGGTGTGGTCTGCGAAAACTTGTGCTAACTCTGGTGTACGATGAGTGGCTGCAAGAATGTAAGGAGGGGCCGTAGTGGCCATATGTAAGGCTGCCTTACGACAGCCAGGTTGAGTGAAGTCGTTCACCGGGGGGTTCCCCTTTTGCGTTGAAGGACGGGGTCGAGAAATTAACTCTTTCCTTCGTGTTTCCCCGACTTCTGTCCGTGCATAAACAATCTGTATGCTGACGGGCCGAGCCATTCGCAGGCCTCTGAGGCAGCTGGATTTCTGCTATCGGTCTTTATGTGGGGAGGCTGTAAACAGGGCGGCTGGGCATTCGCATCTGCTAACGGGCTGCACTGCATATACCAAGAACATCCTTCTACGGCGGCAATAACCGCACATCGTTGACGGGAGGCCGATCTGAGATCCCTCAAGTCCCTCAAAACGTCAGGGCAATTGCACATCTGTGGGGGAGGGGGGTGCCCAATTGGTCAACAGTAGATCACCGGCGTAAACTTCCCTTGTGCAGATAACAGGTTGAGACTCCGGGTCCACCCCCCGGGTTCGCTCCGTTACCTGTATGCTTGGAGCAGCAGCGTGGCACTCAAGTGGACCCTCTTGAAATCACGCTTACTTAGTCCGGCCGTGTAGGGAGAAGGCACCGTTTTTGTATGTGCCACATTACTGGGCCCTCTCTGTGTGGGCGAGCTTCCTCTGAGAAAAGCTGCCGAGCCCCCCTTCCTTGAGGCAACCCGGTGGAACGACGCCGGAAAAAGTGTGAGTATCGAACTTTATGTGAACTCGCAAAACTGTACGCAGCCAGATCGCGAGCCTCTACCCGAAGTTACGCCTGGAACTCCGGATCCTGTCCGTAGTGCTGAGTCTTCCCGAGAGATAGCCGGTTCCGTGTGTGTTCCCGTGCGCCTGTTTCGCTGAAAGCAACTAAGGCTAATAGTTTAGGACAAGAGTTAGCTTTCGCTAACGGGGGAACCCGATCACAAGTGAAAACCAAACATGCTGACAACGAAGACTGGTCTGTTATCATCACACATCGGGCCAATGGAGTTCACAGGTCTGAATGTCGCATGGCGGATGGGCTCAATAACGCTTACTGGCACTGAGTTTTCCGACACCCAAAGAATGGCTGCAGGGAGACGCGCAACCCGAAGGAGAGCTCCCGGTAGCACCCGAGCTGCAGGGGCACCTGCTCCTTCCTACATGGAAGGAAACAGTGCTCGTCTGCGGACTACATCCTGTAGTGCATGTGGAAGTTGGGGGGTTCGCCGACCCAGCTGAAGACGCTGAAACAACTCGAGATACAGGGCAAACCCGTTCCAAAGAAGAGGGTAGCCAGCCTAACACGGACGCCAGTGAGCGGTATTGAAGCCGCTCTCCATGACCACCGTAAAAAAAAAAAAATTGGACTTCTCTCAGCTAGTCACAGGCCATGAGATTAGTAAGCTACGAGTAGTCACAATGCCTTTTATCTGTCCGCCAAGTGCGCCAGAACCGACGCGTCATCGCGACGCTAAGAAGCCGGGACCACTGTAGCTGCACCACTATAGAAAAAAGACTCAGGGGAGTCCTCCATCATCTGACAGTGGGGTCTCACTCATGAAGTCCAACAAGCACGGGCCTCCAGTCCAGTGACTTGACTACTCCTCTTTCTGTCGTTATGCGAGACACAGGCGCTGAGGGCCCTTCGCTAGCAACTGAAAATGCTCTTCGCGAGCCTGCCCTACCTAAACCAGGTCAGCAGCCAAGTGCGGGGGTTGCCACGAACGATTTTGAAGGTGAGCCTTTGAAGCCCTTGTCAAGCCCACGCCGCATTCTGTGGTGACCAGACTACACCAGCCACCCGCGCGTTGTCAACGCTCCTAAGCTGCACAGGCGGTGGCGAACAAAAAACAGGCTTCCAAGAACACTGGAGGCTGCCGCCCTGACTAGAAGTCGGCAAGCGAGCCCCCGCGGCGGCGAGTGCCGCTGAGTGGTGATACATGCCCGGGGACGCTGGCTGAGACAGTGCAGGCGCCCTGTTTCCCGTACCCTCTCCCCAGGCGGCGGACACCTGCTTCGGCGAATGCGGGTACGATCCCACACACGCACACCGAGGAGGATCCACTGGCGAAGTTGTCCAGGATGGTTGCTGCAACTGACCGGCGTCCCATGGTTGCCGCCGAATTCCCTGCTGAGTCGGACCAACGTCACCTGCGTGTAGTGTTCGTTGCAGGACGCTATGAAGGGGCAGTTGATTTTGGAGTTGCCACCTTTGCATCTGCGAGTAAGAGGCCTGTGCCGGTTGTTGGGTACCGGCGAAGCCAGGCGCAGCGTATGTAGGGTTGATCTGAGAAGGCGAGCCTGACAGCCACATATTGTTCGCCCGTGCGGCGGCGCTTGCTGTGAGAGAGCCTTGTCCGAAACTGGAAAGCGGCCGGCGAGTGTTTCCACTGAACGCCGCCGATCGCTCCTGGACTGACCGAGTATCACTTGAGTGGTCTGGGTGGTGGAGTGGACCGTGCATCACATTTCGCCCTGCTTGGGCGTTAGCCGAGCTCCGCTGTCGCAGTGTAGTCGAAGGATTCCACTGAACAGGGGAGGCAGCCCGGCCCGGCACATACTGCGTTCCGCTCGTCCCTACAGGGCGCGCCACAGTGTTAGCGGGAACGGCTTTCGTTGAGAAAGGAAAGTTGAGATTGCTGTAGTAGGTCCCGATACCAGAGGGAGGCGTACTCCATGGCCTCCGATGAGCGGCGCCATCCGGGAGGCGCGAGGGACTCTGTACTCGGGACGATGTGACGCTGGTGGGTCCTGAAAAGAAAACAAAGAAGGCCGGACCTGTTTCTTGTATACGCCGAACACCCACTAGAGCCACCCACTTTCCAGCTAAGTAGACGCGGACGCCAAGTACCCAAGCGCTCTCGAGTCCTGGTAACGAGCAGCGCGCCTGTCGAGCCTGCGGCGAAGAAAGCCAACGCCCCGCCAGGCTGCTGCACAAAAAGTTTGCCACTCTCGCCTTCCGGAGGAGTTGGCGAAAAAATAAAAATGAGGTAACGTACCGGGACGGCCGCTGCTGCCCTCCGCCGGGCTGTTTCTCCGCTGCGGCATAGGCGAAGCGGGGCTAGGGTCACGCAGTTGAGGTCGTGGTTCGGGGGCACATCCCCCAGCGTTTCTTCCGAAAGAAGCACCGAAGCCAGTGGCTATGCGATATGGATTCGCTCCTGCAACATCGATTATCTCTCCAGCCCCGACACCCTGCAACGGGTCATATCCTGAAAAGAAGCACACGAATTTCTCAAGTGATCTTAAGCGGGGCTAGCATTTCAACAGCCGTGATCCTCTTAACTCACAGCTCGGTGGACGGAATGGGAGCTCCTCAGAATGAGGATAACAGCGGATGTGAAAAAAGAAAGCAATCACAGACTGTCCCGACTTCTGAAATGACTGAGACAAACAGAAAGCCAGAACGACCGAAGGAAACCTTCAGGACCCCGTCCGAAATGCTTACAGGTCCAACCACTACGGCAGTCCATAAGCAGTCGGTTAGCGGAAACCCGGTGTAACCCCACCGGCTCCGCCACGCGGCTGCTAATTTTCTATTTTGATTATTCCTCAAGTAGAAGACGAGGACACTCCTTAGGAGCCACATCCGTACCTGCCTCGGTTCTCACGGGAGTCTTGAAACCCCCTAGCTGTGAAGCACTCCCCGCTTCGGCGCATGATCCGGCTGCCGCGGAACTTGTTTGAGCGACGGGTGCAGCTCTTCCTCCCTCCCTTCGCACAGGAGCATTCGCAGTAGATCCGTCACTGCTCCGCTCTCGTCTGACTGAGCTAACACCGCGAGAGGGAAGGCGTGAAAACGCACCGCGTTGCTCCCTCGTTTGCGCGCTCGAAGAACGGTTAAACCCAGCGCCCAGACGGTTTTCCTTGCCCGCGGTGTCCGCCGAAAAACCTCTTCTCTGGGTGGCCGAAGGTGCTGCCTTCCTTTCCCCTTGACCTTTGACACCGACGTGTGAACTAGAGTCCGCGCCAGCTCCGAAAGGACGTCTCGGGCCCAGTGCAGATCTGCGCCTCGAGGAGGCAGAGCTTGGATTCCTAGGATCGGATCTTTGGCGGCCGTCGGGGCTACACTCGGTTGTCGGAACGAGTAAGTCGTCACCCGCAGATCCCACTGACAAGTGGTCCGCAAAGCAGTCTAGCTCACCTGATTCATGGCTAGTTTGGCTTGGCGGTCGTGCTGGACAGTCTCCAGCACTCCAAGGATCCAAAAGGGGTAGACCATCCTGACTACCAACCAGACGCCCTTGGTCATCTGGGTGAAAACTCATCGAAAACGGATACGCAACATGACACTGTAATGAAGAGAGCCCTTCTAGGCCGTGGTCGTGGTCAACTATCGAAGATACACTGTTACTTTGCGGTTCGTTAGCGACTCCCAAGGACGGGGCGTGAGGCTGGAGAAATCCCCCCATGGAAAAGTCCGTGTGACACGAGCTCGATGTCCACGGCGTGTCTGGCTTTGCGCAGTTTGGAGGCAGCTGAAGAGAGGAAGTCGATCGTGCCGGTTGGTCTGTGCTGCTGGACGGTTTCGTGACAGCTGAAATTTGACATCGTTTCGATTGGCGCGTCCTAACAGACTGTGGATCTGCGCACGGGAACCGCTTAGGTTGTAAACCCCGCTTGGCGGAAGCTCGCTCTTCCGTTTCTCCCTTCGCTTTTGCAAGCGCGTCGATTCCCAGGGAAATTCTCGCTGGATGCAGCCGGTCCTCATACCGGTCCTCGTTGCGGTCTCTCCCAACGTCAGCTGCATCGTCGTTCCAGGTGTCCGCACGCAGAACTGTATGCTTGATCTGGCTCCCCGGGTTGAGACGCCTCGATACTCCCGTGAAGATCTTCGGACCACACCCAGAAGACTTCGCTGGCTTTGAAGGACTCGAATCCTTTGTGCAATCCATCGATTTCAAAGTTCCTCGTAACGACTTCCGCAGTGCTCCGGGGGTCCGCCGCCCACACGAAGGACTTCGGGGTCGCCTTGGAGAACCACCGCCGTTTGCATCCGGCGCCTTTGCAGAGAAAATGACTTTCTTTGCGGGGAGACCCGAATCTTGCCCAAGTGTCGCAGTTGCCTTCGAGACAGATCTTTCCACCACGCTGGCAGAAACACAGCTTCTGCGTTGCTTGGACGGTAAATGAGACGCACTACCGCTGGCTTGGTGTGCTTCCCCGTGACTTCCCGGCGGTTGCCCCTTTGGTTCCCCGGTGTGAGAAACATTCTGTAGGATCGAGCTTTGCGGTTGAGTCACATTGGAGGAAGACCCGCTGCTTTTGCCGATGCTTCGGGAGGCGACTGCCTTCTTCCTTCTCCGAGGGGGTAGCGACACGGAAGAGTCGTCCACCGTCTCCTCTTGGACTGCTTCTGATGGAAACGAAACTTTATTTCGAATGAACGGGAGTGGCCCAGGACGTTCACTCGAAGCTAGATCTCTCTTACCTCCTGACGCCTGCGTCGACATCACTTCAATTATTCTGCCACTTGCATCGTGGACCTCATCCCCTGTCTTCCGTACGGCAGCATCATTGAGCTCAGGGAACTCGCGCAACTTAGAAGCGGAGTCAGAGGGTTCGAGCAGACTGTTGGGCCTACTGTTCTGAGTCTGTAACGCGGGGCGACAGCCTGGCCCTGATCCGTCCGTGTTGCCTGCCGTAGAGGCAGGGCAGCCGAGGCCTTCATCATCCCCTACCTCAGAGTCAGAATCGGTCGACCGTTCAGGGAGTGCTTCAAACGAAGACGCTACTGTGCTGTTCCCCCCGAACCGCGAGTCGGATCGCCCCAGTATGTCTCCCCCAGAGCTCACCAGCCGGGGAGAGCCGCCAGGCCTGTCTCTGCTCTTTCCATGTGCAGTGAGCGTGACAGTGGCTTGTCTTGCCGGGTTCTGCGAGCTCTGATGTCCGGAGGGCTCGCCTGTCTCCAGGGCCTCTTCACGTTCGGTAACTGCGATTCCCTTCTTCGCTGGCGCAGAAGGAAACTCATCCCACCTGGCACCTACTACAGTCGAGAGCGGCGCTTGTGAGGCCGTCATCTGTGAGGGAGCGAAGGCAGCACATGCAGTGTTTGCGGAGTCCACTTGAGAAGCTTTCATTCCAGTCGGTCGGACGGGCGGTACAGGTGTACCGGGAGTGTTCGTGAGCGAACATCCTTCACTCTGACTCTTCGTCCTTCCCCCACCTTTACGGGCAGCGTCTGGCGCACCGCACATCGCGGCAGTCCGTTCATCAGGCCCCCGAGTCAAAGACGGGGGCGGTGTGGGGGCCGGCGGGCCAAGATAATCTCGCAAGTCAAGGGAGTCACATGCATTGGGTAGCGGCCACACAGAAGCCGCACCCGGGTGAGGGGCGCGAGACGCTACAGCAGCGGAGATTCGAGGCACCGCGTGGGGGTATCTGGAGTAGTACTGATCTCGCAATTGTAACCACATGCGGCGGATCCATGGATGCTGAGGCAGGGCTGAAAAAAAAGAACGAAGCCATGCGCGCATCTCCACGGTTACAACACCGCGGAGCCGTCTGCTACAATAGATGTTAAGGGGTTCGAAGAGACTTGTCGAATCAGGCGGGCTGAAAAGATGGGAGGATTGCCTTGGGCTCCGGCTCCTTTATGCTCTAGAAGTGACGGCAAGGACGTCCACGACTTTGACGCGTGTACACCTAGCACTTTTGACGGCTATATGTCCATTCGAAGCCACATCAGTAACCGGTAGCTGCGAGAGGGTACGTCTTCTCATGGTCAAGAATGGAAGAACTAATTATTGTGTATCAGCGCGTCGACCCCGCCAATGCACTACAGGTGTACTCTAGGGTGCTCCACATCGACATGCACACCGTACAATTGCTGGCAGAAATACGTAGCTGCTACGCACATCCTAAGAGCCCTAGTGACCCAACTGCACTCACACTGCACATCGAGTCGTCGGGTGAGACCGACGGAGGACAATGAGAATGCGTCCAGGCACGTGCTTTAGGTGACTCCCACGCCACGAAGCCATTAAGGCACATCGGGAAGCACACGTAGACCCTAGTTGTTCTGCGTAGCATTTGCTGCTGGCGAAGGGGCAGGGGCTGGCAGCCTCGTTTACAGCACACGCACACAAGGCTAACTCACTGTGGAGTGTAATCCGCTCCTCCGGATCGTAGCGCAAAAGCTTCGTGATCAGGTCTCCGGCATCAGGGGCAATGTGCTGCACAAGACCGTACGCACCACCAACTCAGAACTTCAGTACACACACCCACGTGGAGAGCAGTCGCATGAGAGGACACTATCCTCGCTCAAGAACCGGCCAAGAAGTAGTCAAATTGCTGACCTGGGGATAAGCTGAGCTACTAAGGCCAGCGGTCGCGCAGCAGCTCGACACTCCGAACAGCATCGCCGCTAGATAACCCCGCTCCCCTTGTGTCGGTTTGCGAACGGTGCAGTGGCACCCATGTGCTACAAGTGAGTCACAATGCCACACGCCCCTAGCAGGGCATCTATTCGTACCGGGCCCAAATTGACCTTGGCCTTCAGCACTTGCTGAACGAGTTCCAGATGCCTCGTCGACTGAAAGGGAGGTTTGCCGTCAAGCATCTCGTACAACAGAATACCTGAGGAAAAACATGGCGCAGGGGCAGCAAACGGTTGAAATTTGTGGCGACCACGAACGGCTTAGAAAAAGCGCTTTACGCTCGAATAAACTTGTTGCTGGGCACCAGGTTTTCCGACGCTCGGGACGTGAAAAAAACGTCCCGACGGAAGCCTCAGCAAGAGCAGGAGAGCTACATGCTCAAAGAGGAGATCACCTCCTCCCCCTCGAATAGCAGCCTTTAACTGCTGTGCTCCTCCGGAGTCATATCCGCAGCTACAGCCTTCGGATCCAGATTCTAAACTGGAAAGTTGCAAGCAGCTCGACACCAGACCTTACGGACTCATCCAGCTGCTTGAAGGCGTCTCCTCTTAGCCTTGTTTCAAAAAGACACCCCGCCCCTTTCTGTGTTACTGTCCGATACGGTTCACGCGGAAGGCCGCACGAAGGAATCAAGTCAGAGTGACGCCAAGCGCACCGCCAGGTCGACATGACGGCAAAATGGAGCAAGCAAATAAAGAACGTCGTCGGTAAACGTCACCGGTTTCCGGAGCTGACCCAACTACGAGAAAACCCACTGCACCGAGAAACCGCGGAAAGAAAACTGTGCTGAACTCGAACAGTAGTAAACTCCTATGTTTTCAATAGCAGCGATCGTGCCACAATTGTTCCGGAGCACGCAAATCGCTTACCGGCTCCCCATAGATCAACTCGCCAGTCGTGTCCAGCACCCTTGATCATCTCAGGAGCAAGGTAGTCGAGAGTCCCACAGAAGTTGAAGTTCTTCGCTTTACCTAACACTGAGCCGCACCAGCCTAGGTCAGCAATCTTCAGCACATTCTTCCCGTCAAGCAGCAGGTTCTCGAGCTTCAGATCCCTGTGCATGACTCCACGGCTGTGGAGGTAGTGCAGCCCGTTCACCAGCTGCGAAAAGTAGATGAAGGCTTCCTGCTCACCCAGGCGTCTGAGTGGCTGAGACCGAATTCTGGTGTACAGATCTCCTCGGCTACAGTACTCCAGTATCAGGTGCACTTGGTCACTATCCTCTACACACGCAAAACACCGGAGCACGTTTCGATGCCGTAGCAAATCCTTCTGGACAAGTAGCTCAAACTCCACTTGACTGACCATGCCCGCCCGGACAACGTTCTCCTTCTCAATGGACTTCACCGCGTACACCTTCCCTGTCCTTTTGTGGCGCAGCTTTCGCACCACTCCGTACGTTCCCCGCCCTAGCAGACTGGCATCGCCTCCGAACCGAGGATCAGCGAGCTCAAAATCATCTATTTTACAGCCCTGCAAAGTCTCTTCCGAAGAGGGACCAACATACTCGTCTTCCTCCTCTGCCATGCGGTTCTCCCGCGACGACTTGGCAAATGCCTTCTCTGGGTCCCACAGAAAATCTCGTAGAGGAATCACGTCTCCGCTCTCTGATTGCCCCAAACCGGATGAGACGGTACCATTTCGGTTCCGACGAGGGGTACCGGCAACCGAAGACAGAAGACGACGTGGAGACGTCGTTAGGTCCTCCGCTTGAGCGTTCTGGTTTCGGAGTCTGCGGTGCATACTTTCTTTCAGCATTTCAAACCGTGTTTCAGCAGACAAGCTCTCATCCCGAGGAGGTGTCCTCCAGTGAGCAGAACTTACACTGGTATGTCTGTCGTCACCGGTGCTTTCGCTTATCTTCCTTCTACACGAATCTGTCGTGCTGCTGCAACGGTCAGAGGCCCTCAACGGATTGACAGCAGCTGGAATGCCTTCCTCGTTGACTGTCGTCTCCGACTGTGGCAACCCGATCGGCACAGCACCCCTTCCATCAGCTGAGTCGGACGAGGCTAGAGACTGAGGAGCCGATGTCTCCTGAGTGCTTCCAGAGGACCCCGCACCAGCATGTGATTCGCCGTGAAGCTGGTCGGAGCACGATTTACTTTCAGGCATCAAGGAATTGCCGAGCTCTTCCGACTCCCCTGACAAACCTTTGCTCTGGTCCGTTACTTTTTGCTGGGTCTTGAATGTTGCAGTCCCCTTGTTTGTCAATTGCGCATCCGGAGAAGCGACTGGTGCGGGAGGGGATGACTGTACTGTCCTGTGATGATGTGACGGTCCAGGTGACTTAGAGATGCTCCGGCTGGATGCCGTTTCTGGCGAAAGGTTCGACTTCTCCCTGCACGATGTGGCCTCACTCATCTTCGGCGCTGGGAGTCCGTCTGGTCTGAAAACTGCTCCGCGGACTCCAGGGTCTTCCAACACGCAACATGGGCCAGAAGCTCGAGAACCCATCGCTGGAGCTGGTGTGTCACTTACTTCGCTGCAACCCTGTCTGTGATGCAAACCGACCGCCTCTTCGGGCCGGTGTGATGCCTGTGGAGTTGGCTGTCGTTGAGAGGGAGGAGACTGATACAGACCTGCCTGCATTTGTTGGCCCGCTTGGTAGAATCGGCCGGCGCTTCCGCCCCCCCCCGAGGGCAGACAAGGATCACCACTCCCGAGCGGGTTTTGTGTAGCTTGGACGTGTGACTGCTGCTGGAAGGTCTCTAGTGGTACGCGCTGGGCCCCGTGCTGACACGAACTTGGGAAACGTTGTTGCAGCTGAGATGCGTCCTGGGGCTTCTTGGGGTTGCTGTTACCTTCGT
Organism: Cystoisospora suis; assembly: GCF_002600585.1. Classification (NCBI taxonomy): domain Eukaryota; phylum Apicomplexa; class Conoidasida; order Eucoccidiorida; family Sarcocystidae; genus Cystoisospora; species Cystoisospora suis. The sequence continues at coordinate 68,317 of NW_027153059.1, forward strand.
ACTGGGCTAACCCTTCATGCTCATGGTACCGACGCTGCGCTGCGGCTTGCGGTTCTAGTCTTGAAACAGACTCCCCCCGGAGCTTTGCAGGTGCGGACAGGTGGGATTGTCGAGTCAGGCCGTGGGTGCGCTGGTCCTCCTGTTGGAAAGTAGTCTGCTGCAAGCTACTGCCCAGTGTACCTTCCCCTGTCCCGCCGAACCCGGACACCCTCACGGTGTTTCCTGATTCCCTGGAAGACTGCACGACCTTCTCAGGCTTCCCCTTCGCCGGACTAGGTGCTGTCCTGGCAGCTACGTAGCCCGAGTAGCTCGCCGAGGGCGGCTTTGGTTGGCCGAGAAAAAACGACTTGATCCTCGCAGCCACGCTGGGTGAAGCCAAGACCTGTGATTCTCTCGTCTTAACGTCGCTTAGCGCGCAGCTATGCGTTGTACTGAAAATACGTGGCCGTTCACTCCAGGACACAGAAGGTGACCCCGAAACTGCCGTGACGACTGTCGCGGGTCCGGGCTGAGGACCCCGTACGCAATTTGAAGGGTGCTGAGAGAGCCCTCCGGTCAACGGCACGGGAGATAAGGCTCGCTGGCGTTGGGAGTGCTGTAGCGACTGTTCAGCGCGCTGGTGGTCG